>NC_090725.1:297783913-297818913 GCF_036898095.1 Palaemon carinicauda | reverse complement strand
GGACTGTTTAAGCAATGTTTGAATTATTCATAGATAATAAAAAAAAACAGTAATATAGAAAAACCAACATTCTTAGATCTTTAACACAACTATGAATAAAATAAAAATGATGAAGATGATGATTATCTTCATCATTATTATCATTTATGAGAGAAAAACGTAATTGAAAATGCCATAAGTTACCAAGACAGAGTTTACGAGATACCTCATTAATATTTCTTCTAACCCCTACGACTCTCATTGCTATAAAGCATTTCCAACCAGTTACAGCAGGAGAAGAATCTGTCTATTAAATAAAGGGGCACTCGGTAGGGCGCAGACCTCCGCCGCGGCAGCTTATTTCTCGACCTTGACCTTGAACTTTGATTTTAACGTGTGTTAATTGGCATGGATTTTTCTTCACTCAAATATGAACCCAAGTTTGAAGTCTCTGTGATAACGATGTCCAAACTTATGGCTAATTACGTGAATTAAAAATTTTCCTTGACCTTTGACCTTGACCTTGAACTTTGACCTTAAAAGATTCAATATCAGCTTTTTACATAACAATTAATCCATGCAAGTTTCATTACTCCACGATTAAAATTGTGACCAAGGGACTGTCCACAAACAAACAAACACGCACAAACAAATTACAAACGCGCAAGCAGGGGCGGAGACATAACCTCCTTCCAACTTCGTTGGCGAAGTCAAAAATAACATATAGCCAATAGAAACCTACTAACAATTCAATGACCTCACCTCGTAACAGTCACACGGCCGAAGATGAGATCTGGATGTTGCAAGAGGGAAGATGGCCAAATCAGGGCACAGAATGTCAACAGCCAAGAAGTAGAGCAGTACAGAGATAATCGAGTGGCCCCGAGTTAATGAGGTGTTCATGGTATATTCATCACCGTAGTACTCAGCTCCTTTCTGGAATGAATGATCAGGGTTCTTCGACCTACATAGCAGCACTGGAATCGTCTTCTTCTTGCGCCTGGAATTCTGAAGTGGAAGTCTCCATGTCTTCAGAAAAGGATAGAAAGCAAAATTGTAAATATATTCTATATATTCTATATATTCCTTGATATGGATTTAATTATTCAATCATGTGATGAGGGTACACTTGGGCACACTGTTCTATGTTATTTCTCTTCCTCTTGTTTTTGTTAAAAGTTTTTATTGTTTATATGAGAAATATATATTTTAATGTTGTTACTGTTCTTAAAATATTCTGTTTTCCTTGTTTCCTTTCATTACTCGGCTATTTTCCTTGTTGGGGCCCCTGGGCTTATAGCATCTTGCTTCTCCAACTAGGGTTGTAGCTTAGCTAGTAATAATAATAATATCAATAACAATAATGATAATGATAATAATAATAATGAAAATAATAATAATAATAATAATAATAATAATAATAATAACGATAATAATAATAATGAAAATGATAATAATAATAATAATAATAATAATAATAATAATAATAATAATAATAATAATAATAAAAATAATGAAGGCTTAGACGATTAGTGACAGATCTATGAAGCATTAATATTATGGGGTCAAAAATTCAAACTTGCAGCAAATGTTTTTATGCTGAACAGGCTGACATAAGTCTTTTTTATAGTTTATATATGAAATATCTGTTTTAATGTTGTTAATGTTTTTAAAATATTTTATTTTAATTGTACATTGGTTCTTATATCGCTAATTCATTTCCTTATTTCCTTTCCTCACTGGGCAATCTTTCCCTGTTGGAGCCCCTGGGCTTATAGCATCTTGCTTTTCCAACTAGGGTTGTAGCTTAGCTAGTAATTATGATAATAATAATGATAATAATAATAATAATAATAACAACAATAATAATAATAATAATAATAATAATAATAATAATAGACAATAAAATGGTTAAGAGTCTAAAGGAAAATTTAAGCAAAAAGAATATTCATAAAGTAAGGGAAAAACTACAGAGAGAGAGAGAGAGAGAGAGAGAGAGAGAGAGAGAGAGAGAGAGAGAGAGAGAGAGAGATGAAAATCACTACCATAAGCATACTTAGGATGCGAAATAATGGATGAATCTCGTGTGTAGAAAACTTCCACATTTATGACCTGCTCTACGCGTGCCCTAATGCATTATGAAGATTTAAACCCAGACCTGGATTAACAAACACCAAAATAGAGAAGATATTACGACAATTTTATTTATTTTAATATAAGCAGTGATGCCTACAAAAGGACTCCTATAATAATGAAAAAACATATATACAGTATTTATACAGTGCATCACAAAAGCATAATTAATAATATCAAGGCAATGTGCTAGAAAACTTGAATCTGGTTGTGGAGGCCGATGCGGTAACGTCCCTGCCTGATGAACGCCAGACTGGGGTTCGAGTCCCGCTTAAACACGTTAGTTTCATTAGTCGCTAAAATCTCACCATCCTTGAAACTAAGGGTGGGGATTTGGGGGAGCCTATAAATCTATCTGCTGAGTCATCAGCAGCCATTGTCTTGCCCTCCTTGGTCCTAGCTTGGATGGAGAGGTGACTTGGCCGCTGATCATAATGGTCAGTCTCTAGGGTATTGTTCTGCTTGATAGGGCAGGGTCACTGTCCCTTGCCTCTGCCATTCATGAGTAGCCTTTAAACCTTTAAAATGCCACAGTGAGCAAATTCATGTGCTCGTTCTTCCAGAAATCAGTATTAATTATGATAGCCTAAATATTAATGTGATGATTAAGGCTTATATTTCATTATTTTAAAGGCAAACCTTTAAGGTATCTGAGTGGGGCTACCTTAACGTGAGGAAATGGTTTGTTTATCACCATGATCCATACTAGGTGAGTTTTCTGTGAGCGATCAGGCAAAAGTCTCCCGCCATCACCAATCCTTAGTGGCTAGGCCAGCGTGGTGATGAAAATAGCCCAAGCCCAGAAATGGCTTGGGGCATGTATGAGGCCTTTGTCCTGCAGTGGACTAGAAATGGCTGCATATGTTGTTGTTGTTACACACAATTACACACACACACACACACGCATATATATATATATATATATATATATATATATATATATACATATATATATATATATATATATGTAGCATATATATGCTATATATACTGTATATAGGTGGGAATACATATAAAGTATATGTATATATATAAATATATATATATATATATATATATATATATATATATATATATATATATATAAATATGAATATACACATAGAGTATAAGTATATATATATATATACATGTATATATTCTGTATATATTATATTTAGATATATATTCATATATAATTATATATACATAAATGTATATCATTATACACTATGCATATACATACATATACATATACATACATAATATATATATATATATATATATATATATATATATATATATATATATATATTGAAAAGGTGCCACAATGATATAAGACGTGTATAAAAATTAGATGTATTTTTGTAGATATTGCAAGGAACTTTTAGAAGTTTCGTCCATCATCTGTGGACTTGGTCACTAAAAAGTCCACAGATGATGGACAAAAGCTCTAAAAGTTTTTTGTAATATCTATAAAAATACACCTAATTTTCATACACGTCTTACATCATTGTGGCACTTTTTCAACATAATCGGGAAGTACGATATTGTAATTGTTTGCACTATATATATATATATATATATATATATATATATATATATATATATATATATATATATGTATATATATATATATATATATATATATATATATATATATATATGTATATATATACATATATACATACATATATATATATATCTATATATATATATATATATATATATATATATATATAAATTTATATATATACATTTATAAATATATATATATATGTGTGTATATTTATATATTTATATATACATATATATATATATATATATATATATATATATATATATATATATTCATATATATACATTTATATATATATATATATGTGTATATATATATAATATATATATATACACACATTTATATATATACATATATATATATATATATATGTAAATAGATAAATGCAACTATGATATAATACCTTCGGAGAGCATAGAGCTATGACATTTTGATTATAAGAAAATGTCCCCTAAAGATGAAAATAAATTAAATAATATTTTATAAATTTCCCAACTATACAAACCAGATTCCTTCGATCAGGAGTATGACTTCAAGGATGCTGGAAAGGACATTAAAAGTTTAACGAAGTGGAGATTGTTACCTGAGTGGTTGTGGAGTAATTCAGACTTTAACCTTTAACCTGAGACTTTTATGGTGGTTGAGGCAGATAGTGTAACTTAAGGACGCAGTTTTGTATATTAAGGAAAAATACAAATTACTGTTAAAAATGTATTTAAAAAGTCACCATACTGGCCAGTGCGGATTGGTGATCACTCACAGCAAACCAACCTAGTACGGGTTTCCCTGACTAGTACAACTTTGCTGAGCATGGCGATACACAAGCCATTTCATCATTTTAAAGTATCCTCACTCAATAAGGTTAGACCAAATGTAATGTTGATATTTGCAGATATTTGCAAATAATGACTCATGCCTTTCCTGTCATATTATAAAACCCTTTCTGTATTATTAGTTTTCTATCAAATTCTCCTAAATCCTATATTTCCATATATCTTTATTCCACTTATTTCCAAAACTAACACTAAATAATGGACTATTTACACTTCACACCTTCAGCCAGTTTGCCAATAATTTCCATTTATATACATAGCCTACCTACTGAGGCTCAATACTACATAATATTCTAGAAGTTTAATTTCCAGCTGTGACCAAATTGTGGAATGATCTTCCTAATCCGGTTGTTGAATCAGTGGAACTTCAAAAGTTCAAACTTGCAGCAAATGTTTTTTTATGTTGAAAAGGCTGACATAAGTCTTTTTATAGTTTATATATGAAATATCTGTTTAGATGTTGTCACTGTTTTTAAAATATTTTATTTTAATTGTTCATTATTTCTCAGATCGTTTATTTATTTCCTTATTTCCTTTCCTCACTGGGCTATTTTTTCCCTGTTGGAGCCCTTGGGCTTATAGCATCTTGCTTATCCAACTAGGGTTGTAGCTTAGCTAGTAATGATGATAATGATAAGGATAATGATAATGATAATGATAATAATAATACATACATATACCAAGGCACTTCCTCCAATTTTGGGGGTAGCCAACTTCAAACAAATAAAACAAAAAAGGGGACGTCTCTTCTCTACGTTCCTCCCAGCCTGACAAGGGACTCAACCGAGTTCGGCTGGTACTGCTAGGGTGCCACAGCTCACCCTCCCACATTATCCACCACAGATGAAGCTTCATAATGCTGAATCCCCTACTGCTGCTACCTCCGTGGTCATCCAAGGCACCGGAGGAAGCAGCAGGGCCTACCGGAACTGCGTCACAATCGCTCGCCATTCATTCCTATTTCTAGCACGCTCTCTTGCCTCTCTCACATCTATCCTCCTATCACCCAGAGCTTCCTTCACTCCATCCATCCGCCCAAACCTTGGCCTTCCTCTTGTACGTCTCCCATCTACTCTTGCATTCATCACCTTCTTTAGCAGACAGCCATTTTCCATTCTCTCATCATGGCCAAACCACCTCAACACATTCATATTCACTCTAGCTGCTAACTCATTTCTTACACCCGTTCTCACCCTCACTACTTCGTTCCTAACCTTATCTACTCGAGATACACCAGCCATATTCCTTAGACACTTCATCTCAAACACATTCAATTCTGTCTCTCCGTCGCTTTCATTCCCCACAACTCCGATCCATATATCACAGTTAGTACAATCACTTTCTCATACAGAACTCTCTTTACATTCATGCCCGGCCCTCTACTTTTTACTACTCCCTTAACTGCCCCCAACACTTTGCATCCTTCATTCACTCTCTGATGTACATCTGCTTCCACTCCACCATTTGCTGCAACAACAGACCCCAAGTACTTAAACTGATCCACCTCCTCAAGTAACTCTCCATTCAACATGACATTCAACCTTGCACCACCTTCCCTTCTCGTACATCTCATAACCTTACTCTTACCCACATTAACTGTCAATTTCCTTCTCTTACACACCCTTCCAAATTCTGTAACTAATCGGCCAAGCTTCTCTTCCGCGTCTGCAACCAGTACAGTATCATCCGCAAAGAACTGATTTACCTCCCATTCATGGTCATTCTCGTCTACCAGTTTCAATCCTCGTCCAAGCACTCGAGCATTCACCTCTCTCACCACTACATCAACATACAAGTTAAACAACCATGGTGACATCACACATCCCTGTCTCAGTCCCACTCTCGCCGGAAACCAATCGCTCACTTCATTTCCTATCCTAACACATGCTTTACTACCTTTGTAGAAACTTTTCACTGCTTGCAACAACCTTCCACCAACTCCATATAACCTCATCACATTCCACATGGCTTCCCTATCAACTCTATCATACGCTTTCTCCAGATCCATACACATCCTTACCTTTTGCTAAATATTTCTTGCATATATGCCTAACTGTAAAAATCTGATTCATACAACCCCTAACTCTTCTAAAACCACCCTGTACTTCTAAGATTGCATTCTCTGTTTTATCCTTAATCATATTAATCAGTACTCTACCATACACTTTTCCAACTACACTCAACAAACTAATACCCCTTGAATTACAACACTCATGCACATCTCCCTTACCCTTGTATAATGGTTCAATACACGCACAAACTCAATCTACTGGTACCATTGACAACACAAAACACATATTAAACAGTCTCACCAACCATTCAAGTACAGTCACACCCCTTTCCTTCAACATATCAGCTCTCACACCATCCATACCAGATGCTTTTCCTACTCTCGTTTCATCTAGTGCTCTCCTCACTTCCTCTCTTGTAATCTCTCTCTTATTCTCATCTCCCATCACTGACACCTCAACACCTGCAACAGCAATTTTATCTGCCTCCTTATTATCCTCAACATTCAGTAAACTTTCAAAATACTCCGCCCACCTTTTCTTTGCCTCCTCTCCTTTTAACAACCTTCCATTTCCATAATGATAATAATAATAATAATAATAATAATAATAATAATAATAATAATAATAATAATAATAATTATAATAATAATAATGATAATAATAATAATAATAATAATAATACTGTACAGTATATGAGAAGGGACCCAGTAAACATAAAATCTAACTTCCACTACATATACCAATATCTTAAATTTGGAAACCATATTTGCATAAAAATTATCATTGCAATACATTGCAAACTTAAAGATATTAGAATGTTCAAAAAAATATACTTACCAACCACAACATTCAGTTCCTTGTAAGTTAAATATCATTCAACTGTTGTTATTCATTTATAAATAATCTTATCAGTAGATTTATAATCACTATCTCTTATCAGATCGCATTTAATTCATACCGTTAATAGAACATTAGCGATATGTTTGAAAACAACTACAGGTAAATATTGGTGAAAATAGTTGCTATAACCCTAGAGACTGGAAGATGCAAAATACTCTGGAAGGTGCATTAGTAACTCTCTGGTGGATATACGAGGTGCCTCACACTGAGGGTACCTGGGGGAACCCAAACATAGAATAATGTAAGATAAGGCAATCAGGCTATAACACTAGCCCTGTTTACATTCTATTTTCGTAACAATTAATTTTGAGGATAATCAAAGCTTGGGAGGGCTCAACTCTGATAAATGAACACAGTATTTCAATATGTTATAAGCAATCATATCACACAGTCTCTTTGAATAGCTTGTTAGACCTGCTAACGTGGCCACTGTCAAATTCATACTACCTTCACAGGCTTCACCTCCCTTCGACATTTGAACAACAGTAGTAGAAGCATTTTCTTAAATCCTTCCAATATTATTTTTTTTTCTTTATTCGCAGTAACTCTAATACAGTACTCAATGTTCATCCAAAAAATATGTGGCTTTAGTTTGGACAATATCTAATGACTTAAACTCCTTTTCAAAATTACAAATAGAGGGACTACATAATGGATAACTAAGCCCATTATTATTATTATTATTATTATTATTATTATTATTATTATTATTATTATTATTATTATTATTATTATTACTGCTTGCTAAGCTACAACCCTAGTTGGAAAAGCAGGATGCTATAAGTCCAGTGGCCCCAACAGGGAAAATAGCCCAGTGAGGAAAGGAAACGAGGAAAAGTAAAATATTTCAAGAACAGTAGTAACATTAAAATGAATATTTCCTATACAAACTATAAAAAAAACTTTAACAAAACAAGAAGAGAAATGAGATAGAATAGTGTGCCCGAGTGTACACTCAAGCAAGAGAACTCTAACCCAACAGTGGAAGGCCTGTTTCAATACTGGTGTTATTTAGCATTTGTAATAGTTTAAAAAATAAATATAGGAATAACTGTAGTATTTTAGTTCTCGAGAAAATACATAAAGTTCTGTAACATTTCTATTTAGATTCCATCAGTTTAAAATGTAGATTTCCAAAGCTTTTTGCTTGCATTGAATTACAAGGATCCTCTTGATGCCATTTTGGTTTCCTAATGCAAGGTATTTAAAGGCCGCTCATGAATGGCAAGGGACAGTGACATTGCCCTAGAGACTGACCATATATACCATATGACTGGCCCCCAAGCCCCATCTCCACCCAAGATAGGACCAAGGAGGACCAGGCAGAAGGAACACGATGAGTCAAATCCCATTCCTGTATCTTGATTAGTTTAGGTGTAATCGGCAAAAAAAAAAAAAAAAAAAAAAAAAAACCGAATGCCCAAATTTGACCCTTAACCTGATCTCAGAGGTCACTGATTGAACCACGGCCTTAAAAAGGCATATTAATCGCTCTTTAGTCCTAATGTTCTTACCTAAATTAGGGGCCAAACATGAGGAGTGTCGTATCAACTCCCCTTAACCGTCTGTGTTAAGAGAAATGCAGAAACCAGGCGAGGGTTAAGGATTTAAACACTAAAGAAGTTAAGCCAGATATGTCAATAATATCTATAAATGAATGTACTTACTCCTCGTGAGTGACTAGTTTATAGGTTTAGCTGGAGTCCTTATATGCTGTAGATCTATATATCCAAATGATATTTGTATTGTATATAAATCATTCTCAAGACATTGAAGGGTGTATGTCAGCATGATCTTTTTCTTTTGTACTTGCCTCTCAGGATGAGAATAAGTTTGCTGCAATCAACACTAAAGACAAAATATATCTACCCTTGCATAGCTTTTCTTATCCACAAGGTCAAAACTCCAAAGGAATAGATGAAAACTCCAAAAAATATTGTACCATTTATTTAAAAACAACCGTTTCAGACATTAACTTTAAGATTTCAATGGATTTACATTGGTTGAATAATGGAATATACACTTTAATGTACAATAAAAAAAAGTCAAAGATTAACATCCAAAACATTTGGTAATTTTGAAATCAGTAAAATGAAAATTATCCATTAAACATCGCAGGACTAGGATCGTTCCATCTCTTAAAGAAGTTGCATCCTTAGGTCTGGCTGCTGTTCATCTTTTATCTGTTGAAGGGTGTAGTTCCAGTACTGTGTTTAGGTCAAGGTCACAGTATTAGAGCTGATATTTGTTCCCCAATGCAGCGTAAACTATAGGGGCACTCAGTAGAACGCAGACCTCCGCCGTGGCAGCTTATTTCTCAACATTGACCTTGACCTTAACATTTACTAATTGGTGTGGATTTTCATACACTCAGTTATGAACCAAGCTTGTAGTCTCTGTGACAACGATGTCCAAACTGACGGCTGATTACGTGATTTGGACATTTTGCTTGAACGTGACCTTAATCTTTGACCTTGACCTTCCGAAACTTAATCGTTTCCTATTTTCACAAAACAATTAATCCCTGCAACTTTCATTACTCTACGATTAAAATTGTGGCCAGGAAGCTGTTCACAAACAAACAGCTTGTAAAATATAACCTCCTTCCAACTTCATTGGCGGGGGGTGGGGAGGGGTAATTAAGAACCTTGATATCATCCTCTGAAAAGCTAAACTTTAAAAACCCATTGGTCCTCTATTCCTTGGATTTCGTTTGATGCAGCAGTCTCAACACTGTAATGTGAACAACAATTGTTTCACTGCTCAGGTTGTAAAATTCTGGGAACATGCTCAAATCAACACTATGTAAACCCTTTTAAATAGCTTCCAGCATTTGTTGGAGACAAGTAAAAGGGTTGAGGACTAATAATCTCACCCCTAAAATATTTATGAGATACCATAAAAAGAAAGTGTCTTATATATTCTTTCCTGGGAATAAGAGTGGGATAATCATAGCTGCCCAAATGTTTTAGGTAATTCACATTTTCCTGAGCAAACAGCAACAGGAACCTGTCGGGTATAAGAGTGGGATAATCGTAGCTACCCAAATACATTAAGTAATTCACATATCACTGAGCAAACAGCAGCAGGAACCTGCCGGGTATAAGAGTGGGATAATCGTAGCTACCCAAGTACATTAAGTAATTCAAATTTCCCTGAGCAAACAGGAGCAGGAACCTGTCGGGTATAATAGTGGGATAATCGTAGCTACCCAAATACATTAAGTAATTCCCATTTTCCTGAGCAAACAGCAATGGAAACCAGTCGGGTATAAGAGGGGGATAATCGTAGCTACCCAAATACATTAAGAAATTCACATTTCCCTGAGCAAACAGCAGCAGGAACCTGCCGGGTATAAGAGTCGAGGAATCGTAGCTACCCAAATATTTTAAGTAATTCAAATTTTCCTGAGCAAACAGCAATGATAACCAGTCGGGTATAAGAGTGGGGTAATTGTAGTTACCCAAATCTTTCAAGTATTTCAAATTTCCCTGAGCAAAAGAGCAGCAGGAACATATGATTTAATTGAAAAAGACACCACAAACATTTCATTCATGGTTTTGTAAAGTAGTTTACTTACTTACTTTAAGGGATGCTTATCTGGTCCCGTACAACAGGGGGAACCCCACTCTCTACAGGTCCTCCACGGTCGTTTTATGATGCTCATCTGGGAATATTTAACATTTCACAATGCATATTGTTCGCTTACTGTTTGATCATCACTGTCAAAACACTCGCAGAATAAGAAAGTTGATTTGAAAAGCATAAAAGAGGCAACATAGAGACACACAGACAAGACTAATCTATGTATAATGCAAGGGTAATGAATATCCTCATATTTTATTTCTATAAACCCCATTTATGAGGATAAATGGGGTCTGAATTTATTCAAAATTAGTGTGTGGTGATCCATGAATGATTACAAAGATAAATAAGAATGAGATACACGATAACGTTTACACAAACTAACAAGTAAAACAGGGTGATTGAATGAATTAAAATAGAATCGAAGAGTACGCATCCAAACTTGGACTTGTTTCTTAACATAAACACTAGCAAAAGAGTAAAAGATTACAGCTAAAATAAATAAAAGGATTGCATTGTCTATTTATATGAAGCACTCACTAACCACAACCAGTAGGGGATGGCTAAAAGTCGCAGTCATTTCCAGTTCATAAGAGTAAATAACCCTATGTTCTAGAAGCTTGGTACTCATGTTCTTAGAATTACTCTGAATTTATGCTTTATATTTTCTGTCATTCAATTATGAAGGCTACTTTCCATCTAATTGTGTCATTAAGCCAGACCAGATGAAAGTAAGGTACACCAATCTGCCTCTACTGTAAACAATATGATCTCAAAACTTAAGATACAGAGGTCACAATTGTCTTTAACACCCAATTGTGCATCATGGCGACGTAAACAGCATCTTAGACTCCAATGTATGTTGCTTCTACGCTACAGTGTTGTATGATGGTTCAACACAAGGCCCATAAACAACTTGGTCAATCCAAGGTAGGAAGGCAGATGTACGAGAATAGATGCTTGGTTGTCGAGGATTGCTGCAACCGCTGGCACTATTCGCTACGCCCACTCCTCTGATTCGACCATTCACTCCTTCTGTGACTAGTGGGCCACCAGAGTCGCCCTGTAATGTAGAATGTAGATAAATAACGCATGCTATATACGAAATTATCACTAAATCCTTATTAGTGAATTAGCATGATTAAAAATGGCTTATGCTGACTTATTGGATTGACAGATTCCATTATTTTCTCAGCTCCTTTGGAAAGTATAATTTACATGGGAGTTATTTCATATCATTTGGATTAATACTAGATATGAAGATTTCAAGTAGATTTGAAAACAAAGCCCTCAGAAGAATATTGAGAGTTAAATTGGAGGACAGGATTAGAAATGAAACCATATAAGAGAGATTACTCTGATGCCATATGTGGATGAGATCAGGGTGATGGGTAGATGGAGATGGTTTGGACATGCTCTTTGCACTTCCAAAGATAGATTAGTTCACCAAATGTTTAACTGGGCCCCACAAAGCACTAGAAGAGTTGGAAAAACCAAGCTTACATGGATGAGAAGTATGAAGTGCGAAGTGGGAGATGGGAGAAGTACTGAATTAAAACTTCAAGATAGAGACGAAAGGCGAACTCTAACTGAGGTCCTTTGTGTCAATAGGTGTAGGAGGAGATGATGATGATGATGAACATTTCATTTGAATTAAATGTTACATCTGGCTGAATATATCTGCCACTGTATAAAGTTAGAATGGCAACAGATTCATAGTTACTGTTATTTTCATCAAGGGAATATAATTGCCTTCATCATAGGTTGAGTTTAGAAGAAAACATGTATATATTAAATTACATCTATAATCTTTAAATAAACTTGGGAGTCTAATTATGATGATTAATGTAACATATTAAAAAGGTAAGCCTGACTTGATTGGTTTTGATATATCATCCAGTTTAGCTTGGTTACTCAAACAGGTTCTCCTGCATACGCGGGCTAATCTGGCAAGATTAGCCGAGATACATATGTTTAGACTTTAGAGCTGTCCATATTCTGCTAAACTAGGCATAACAAGAGAAACGACATGGTTAGCTGGCATTAACAATCAAGATATACATTTGAAGCATATATAGGTCCTAGATCCTTACCCGACACTGATCTCCACCAGGACTCCTATTGCTTGCACACAGGAAGGACTCGTCGAGTCCTTCAGGGTACTCTTGGAGGAAGAGCTTGTCCCCTTTGTATATCGAATTACAATTCTCCGGAGAAGTCATGGTGACTTTGGTATCCATTAGAAATGAAGCAGACTCTGAAAATAAGATATTTCTATTAAATGAGATGATATGATTACTCGAGTCATATGATGAAAATTGAAAAACACTTAATTGAAGATGATAAAGAATTCTTACTAAGAAATTTTGTTAAAAACTTTACACATCTTCAGTAAGATTTTTGCATGGAGGTGCTTAAGTAGTAATATGACTACATTAATTATGATTTCATTGTATATGATGTAGTATGATACCCACTTTTAAATAAGTGAATTTATAAATAGATATAATTCTCATGTCAATGTTATAGAGTATGGAGATTTCAAGAAGTAAAACTTAACATATAAGCATATATTTTACTTTGTCTAACCTTATTGATCAATTCTTATTCAAGTAATTCTTACCCATTCCTGCATTGCTTATTTTTGGGTTCATGACAGAATGCTTATACTATTTATTCCATACAACTCTTGCTTGTGTGAAAGTATTAATCGTTAAATCTAATCTTACCAACCAGTTGATAACCCCATCCTCATACAGCACCAATAACTCCATCTAACTTTTGCTTGCAAGGAAGTATTACTTGATAAATCTAAATCCATCCATCCAGTTGATAATCCTATCCCGATACAGCACCAATAACTCTATCTCTTTTGCTTGCAAGGAAGTATTACTTGAAAAATCTAAATTTTACCATCCGATTGATAACCCATCCTGATACAGCACCTATAACTCCATCCAACTCTTGCTTGTGTGAAAGTATTAATTGTTATATCTAAATCTTACCATCCGGTTGATAACCCCATCCTGATACAGCATCTATAACTCCATCTAACGCTTGCATTATGTTACTCGTTAAGTCTAAATCTTACCATCCGGTTGATAACCCCATCCAGATACAGCACCTATAAATCCATCTAACTCTTGCATTTGTGACATGTTACTCGTTAAATCTAAATCTAAATCTTACCATCCGGTTGATAACCCCATCCAGATACAGCACCTATAACTCCATCCAATTCTAGCTTGTGAGGAAGTAGACAATAAGGGCGTACAAGTCGAGGGAATCGTACCTTGCTCTCCAGTTCAATCACCTTGGAGAAATAATTTGATTGAATAAATTTCTTCTAGTATTTTTTACAGATGTAATTTTTCATTGGTAAACTAATAGTCTGATGGATATGTCTGCAAATCAAGTTTTGTGAACATTGAAATGAGCATCGTATGTAGCCTACTATCCAAAATTATAAATGCTTGATTTTAAGTGAATATATATAAATTTCTTGTTGCATAATTATGCATTTTTTATTATCATTATATGTATAACTTACTGCCTATGTACAATACATCATTCTAAAATAAATGTGTTTACTTATCTCTTAAACCAAGAAAATTTACTATGTTTTGAAATATATTGAAACTCAGTGAGACTTTATACACTTCTGAAAGTGTTGCTACTTCTAAAATTCATCTTTAACACTTACTAAACCTAGATAACGAATTATGACGCTTTTTAAAAGCTTCAACTGCAAAGATAATCACTTAGTTTGTATGCACTTCTGGGAGTGGTAAAACTTACTGCACTACTACACATTTCTAAATGCAGAAATCTTATACATTCAACGAGAAGTTGAAATCAAGGAAACTTTCTGTACTTTTCAAGAGACGAAACTTACCGCAATATCGTTGTATCTGTACCTCGGGTCATATTTGGGATGCAAAGTGACCTTTTTAACCTTATAGTTGCTTGCGGTGTTTGTCAAGTCTTCACCAAGTCGAATGACAGATGGCCTGGAAAAGAATAAACAAGGTAATGAATAGATACACTAAAGTTAATGCCTTTTCAAAGCCATAAGTATAACATTAAAACATGAATGGATAAAAGAAATCCGCTTACGTACCAATCAAGTTTCAGAAATCGCAATATTTTCTAGAAAGATTTTAGGAAAACAGGGGTCATTCATTTTGAGTCATACCAAATACACAATATTGCAGTTACAATATAAATATGACACCAGTTCAAGGAAATTACTTGGGAAAATATGTGAAATACATTTGATAGACATGACCCTTTTTGTAACCTTATTTGAAATACTTCAAATGGTTTAAAATATTTATTTTAAATTTTCTAAGACTGAATAATTGATTGATAAATTGTATAAAATTGGGAACATTTGGAAATGAGTTGCATTTAACCCCCAGCATATTTTGGAAAGTGAAAGGTCTTAACCCACCTGCTTGTGATCAGACAATGAGCAGCAGTGAGGATGTGGTTGGGAGTGATGAGAGATCCGCCACAATAGAACTCGCTCCCGCGCTTTCCATCAATTCTGGCGTTCTTGAGTTTCTCATGGACGTTGCTGATAAACAATGCTGGATAACTCTGAAATCAAGGGATTTAGCTCCATTTTTCATCAATGGTGATAGAAATCAAGTAACTAATTATTTGTTTGAAGAAATGCCCATTTATTCATAAACCTGATAAAAAAGTTTATCTCTTTAATGCAATGATTTATTTAAATATATCTGTATTGGGACTTTCATTCGCTTAAGATATGACACTTCAATACATAAATAAATGAATTACAATTATACGTAAGGCAAAACGTTCATGGAACAATTAACTGAATTAATTTCTTTAGATATTCCAAGTTACTACAGCTGTAACATTACTCATGATGGCATTGAAGAAAAAAAGAGAAAGAGAAGTGTGTGGGTCAGAAAATGCATAACGAGGCAAAATTATGATGGAACACATGTCAAACTTTCAGGAGAATTGGTTGACGATGATGAAGTAATACCCTATAAGAACTTTCTACATATGTGTTCTGAAGATTGTGAATATTTGCTAAGAAAGGTAGCCCCTACAATTAAAAGAAAAAAGGATAACCCCCTTCAGAAAGGCTAATGCTTGCACTTCGATTCTTAGCAACAGGTACTATGGATGGATAGCACCTTGTATATATGTATACATTCATTACAAAACATTCATGTACATGAAAAGAAGAAAATACTTTAGTAAATAATATAGTATTTCCATTTTTCATTGAACGTCATTTTACTCACATTGAAGAGCAGGTCCCTCCGTAAATAAAAAATAAATTATGATCACAGATATATCTATAGCAGTCTTAGCGCGTGCTATCCACCTTGTATTCACTACCACACTAGCTAGACTACAACAATTAAACCGAAATTGGACATTGAATCTAGCTAGACCACTAATCCTGGGTGTTTCTACTATGTAGAGAGTTTTAGTTAGGGCCAATCTAGCTAAAATATCTATAGTGTACACTTGGTTTACTCTCTCATATAAATATATATATATATATATATATATATATGTGTGTGTGTGTGTGTGTGTGTGTGTGTGTGTGTGTGTGTGTGTGTGTGTGTGTATATATATATGTGTGTGTGTATACAGTAATATATATAACTATATTTGAGAGAGAGTAAACCAAGTGTACAATGTAAATATGTTAGCTAGATTCTCTCTTGCTAGAACTCTCTACATAGCATAAACATCCACACACATACATTTATATATATATATATATATATATATATATATATATATATATATATATATATATATATATATATATATATATAACACTCTCTATAACACTCTCAATCAAGAAGGACAGAATAAAACCATACTTACTATCCCTGGCCATGTTGGAGGAGGCTCCACAAATGACATATTAAGACTGTTTGTACCAGATCTTCCTGATAACCCATACTGGAAAAGAAAAGAAGAATCAGGAATCACAATAGCTCAGGCAAATGAATCTTTCTTTCAGACTTGAATAAATTTGGAATTTAATATCTTCAAGGAAGAAATTACCAAGAGGTACATTACAACTTAAGGTGCCAATAAATTGTCTCGAGTTGCTGAAAGAATTTATTTTTTATAGTTTTTTTGGGGTGTCAATTACTCTGCTCTTGGACCTTATAATACGGCAATGGATTTGGTCGTTAATGACAATGTATTGTTTTGATAAAGTTGTCTAATGTAGAGAAAAAAAAAAGTCGAGAAATACTCTCAGTGTTTAGATTTATTCTTTTTTTATTATTACGAGAGGTAGGTGGGCGGAGTTAGCTGAGAGAGGGTTGCCTCGCAAGCAAGGTTTCAGTAACCTGGCTTTTTCATAAGGTATATCTGAAAATAAACTATCAAATGTTCCACATGATGAATATAAAAAAAATGCATATCTAATAAGCCCTGAAAAATTGAAAATAAAATAAAACATTTGTTAAAGAACTCACGAAATGTATACCTACTTCATCAGTGAATCCATCAAATTCGGTTATTTTCCAGAGTTCATATAAAATCTAGGAAAAAATAACACCAAGTTCATTGGGGCTGATTTAACGTCCCTCTCAAATTCTAAAGGTCTAAACTTGCAACATATCAAACAAAGATCAAATTCTTTAATCCACAACAATAATAAGAGTGGTTCATCTCAAATCATAGTTAGATTTTATTTTTACTCAAGTTTGGCCTTCGATATATTTTTAAGTTTATCACAAACATTTTGAGATAGCTCCTTCACTAATGAGTAACTAGAGACAGGAAGAAATTTAGTTAAGCGCATAAGATATAAAAATAATTGAATAATACCAAATTCATTTTAATATACACGGTGTTGAGCTCGACTCACCGCTCCTATCCAATTTAATTAAAGAAAATTTAATATAATTTAATTGACATAAATCTGAAGTTAAGATAGTAAGTTTAATTCTTATCATTAGTAGTACAGTAGTACCAGCAATATTAAAATCAGTACCTTTGAAAATTGATGAATTGGAAACACCAACAAGATTTGTTTGTTATCAAACCTATTCTAAATGCAACTCAAATTCCACGAGAGCAATTATTTCTCAGATGTTCTTGAATATGACAAACAGTTGCAAATATAGTGATAAATATGAAAGATATTCTGTATGATATTGAATGTCCATTTGTAGACAGAACATATCGGGGTCATTAGAAAAACTGTTCTAAAGAGAAGTCCCCCTTATCTTCACATGCTAATAAAGGAACAGCTACCAGACTGCAAACTATCTCTAATGCAGAGTAATTAATCCCCTCCCAGTGTTTCAATTCAGACCCAGTTCTTTCCAAAAATATGATTTATTTTTGCCAGAAACGAACGAGTTCACCTTTCACAAATTCAATAGATAATATCTTGCGTAATCTTGTTAAAAACCCTACACCAAATACTTAGAAGATTGAAATACTGCCAGATGTTTAAGAGATGAATTAAGGATGTAACTATTTTACATACTTCCTCGAAAAACTATGTCCTGTTACATTTTAATTGCAATATATCAATATAATGAAATCCAGACTAAATTTATGGGATTTTTATTGAATTCATCCTCATGTATTAGCAACTGATAAAGTCAATATGTTTAAATCCATGGTCTTTTTCTCTGCTTTAGACACTTTTGTTAGTACCCCACTAATATAGAAGTAGGTGGTAAAAGTTAGTTTGAAAACAAATATCTAAAAACTAAGAGTCTTCCACTATAATGTTATAAGTCAAGAATCCTTACCCTGCAATAGTTCATGGATTCTAACAGGCGCACCACCTCAGGATCCAATGGCCGACCAGTATTCCTTCTGCTGAGCTGGTCTACCTTTTCTCGTAAAGAGAGGTACTCTGCAAGATCACAATGGGGCACAAATATCGAAGTTTCAGGATCATCAGTCCGAGCTTGAAGTATAGGTACAACTGGTGCGTTTGATGAAGGAAGCGATGCAATGCGTGAAGAAGCTGATGGGATTCGATAATGGCCTTGGTGAGGATTAATAGAGTGGAGAGGATAGAAAGAATATGAAGGTGAAGGACGAACTTCAGGAATATAAGAAATCTTAGGTTTAGCTTGAGAAGGTGGAGGGCCGAAGGGAGGCGGAGGGCCGAAGGGAGGTGGAGGACCGGGTTGAGTCGGAGGTCCGAAGGAAGGAGGAGGAGCACCGTATGGAGGTGGAGGCCCGGGTGGAGGTGGGGGCCCAGGTGGAGGTGGGGGCCCAGGTGGAGGTGGAGGACGTGGTGGAGGGGGTGCAGTCTTAGATGCCTCAATAGCCCCAAACTCAACGTAAAAAGGAATGCTGAAAAGAGCGGGAAGGAGAGCAATGACTGCCAACGTAGGAAACCACGCATCTGAAATCAAAGAATTCTCGCCTGGCACTGGTTTTCCAAAAGTTTGAATTTCTTTATTGAAGAGAAGATCCTGTGTGTCACCCTGTTTTACTACGCTCTCTACTGTTGTTTCCAATGTAGGAGAACTGATTGGTAGAAGCGTAGACTTTGTTACAGTGTCTTCTGCTATTCTTACTTCAGATTCTAACCATGGGGTAGTGTTAGTCTCTACAATATCAGTGAAAAAGGTTGTTGTCTCTGATGGTGCTGTTGTTATCAATGGTGGAGTTGAAGTACACAAGCACTCGTTACTAGATTTACGACGCGGTAGCCTGGCCTGACTAGATGATGCAATTGCCGGGCAATCGCATGATGACATGGTATTAGATGGTGTAGTTTCCAAATTCTGGTCTTCTCGATTCTCATCATTTTTGTTTTCTTTCCTCCTCTGACCGTTCCTCTTTCGTTTATTCTTCTTTCGTTTGTTATTGTTTTTTCTAGATGGGTTAGAGACTTCGTCTACAGGACTATCCAATCTCCGTGGCGTTCGTACCATCTTAGATTGCTGATTTTCATCTAATGTAGCCTGGCTTGATGGTGGAATCACTCCACATTCTGAGAAATGCAAAAGCCAAAGGTTAGTAGTATACTAATTTCACTGATACAGTCAATGTTCGCCGTAACTGTAACAAGAAAATAATATTGTCAATACCATCATCGATTATTCTACTAGCTATAGCCTATTGAAATAGGATGTCATTTCTATTCCTTTCACTTCTTTAGCCATTAATGCTACTTAAAATACTCTTTTATTCCAGTTTAACCCTGGATAGGTACGGTGGGTCGTTTGCGACCCCGAGCGTCAAAAAAAAACAGGTTTTTCTCACGTGACTCACCCCCGTGACTGAATTTGTGGGTGATCGACCTGCAGGAGGTGTCTCCCCTACACGCTCTAGTAGTGTCCAGATGTGCATTGCTGTAGCTGTACTCCTTCCCCGATTTCTGAGACACGTCGGGGTCGTTCGCGTCCGAGTTTACCCTTCTAGGGTAGTTTGCATAATTATCAAAGTTATTACGTATTATGAAATTGTCGTAGAATGGTGCAACTTGTATAGGTTATCAGTTGTGGAAAGTCTTGGTGGATTGTTTGGCTACCATGTGCATGTTTTTTTTTTTAGTTAAAATGTCGTTCATCACCACGAGGACCATTTTACCGCGAGTGCCCCTTTTTCATTTTTTTTCATTTTTTTGCCAAGTCATTTTTCCGTAAGATATTGCCAAATAGTGTCGTAAAACTTTTGCTTGTTTAGTGTTGGAAAGTGTGTCTAGATGATCTGGCTACCCATGCATGACTTTGTTTTTGTCAGATACGACGTAGTTATTGGTATATTGGGTATTTAACTGCGGTTACCAATTTCTGTTTTTTTTTCAATATTTGTAAAAATTACTACGTAGTAAGGAATTGCCGTATATTATTCATTTTTTTTCATGTTTATGTGTTAGAAAGTGTGCCTTGATGGTTGGGCTAACACGTGCATGTCTTTTTTTTTATCTGAGATGTCGTATATTAGAATGTCGGGCATTTTACCGCGAGTGTCCCTTTTTCATTTTTTTTCATTTTTTTGCCAAGTCATTTTTCCGTAAGATATTGCGAAATAGTGTCGTAAAACTTTTACTTTTTTAGTGTTGGAAAGTGTGTCTAGATGATCTGGCTACCCATGCGTGATTTTGTTTTTGTCAGATACGACGTAGTTATTGGTATATTGGGTATTTAACTGCGGTTGCCAATTTCTGTTTTTTTTCAATATTTGTAAAAATTTACTACGTAGTAAGGAATTGCCGTATATTATTGATTTTTTTTTCATGTTTATGTGTTAGAAAGTGTGCCTTGATGGTTGGGCTAACACGTGCATGTTTTTTTTTTTATCTGAGATGCCGTATATTAGAATGTTGGGCATTTTTCCGCGAGTGCCCCTTATTATTTGTTTTGCATTTTTTTGCTTAGTCATGTTACCGTAAGGAATTGGCAAGTAGTGTCGCAAAACTTATATTTTTATAGTGTTGGAAAGTGTTTCTAGATGATCTGGCTACCCATGCCTATTTTTTTTTAGCAAGATATGGCGTATATATAAGTATGTGTTCGATTTTCCTGTGATTGCCATTTTTTCGTTTTTTCCCATTTCTTTCAAAATTACTTCGTACTAAGGAACTATCACAGAGTAATATTTCATTTATATGTTTATTTGTCGGAAAATATGCCTTGATGGTTTGCCTAGCACGTGGCTGAAATTTTTTTTTTCTGAAATGCCGTATATTAGAATGGCCATTTTTCCACGAGTGCCCCTTTTTATTTGTTTTGCATTTTTTTGCTTAGTCATGTTACCGTAAGGAATTGGCAAGTAGTGTCGCAAAACTTATAATTTTATAGTGTTGGAAAGTGTTTCTAGATGATCTGGCTACCCATGCCTATCTTCTTTTTTTAGCCAGATATGGCGTATATATAGGTATGTGTTCGATTTTCCGGTGATTGCCATTTTTTCGTTTTTTCCCAATTCTTTCAAAATTACTACGTACTAAGGAACTATCACAGAGTAATGATTCCTCTAGATGTTTATTTGTCGGAAAATTTTGTTTACTTTTGTTTTGATTGAATATCATCAAATTTTTTTAGCTAAAATATTGTTTTACATTTTTTTTTTCGATTTTATTTCCCTTCAAAAAAATTTTTTTGGGTCAGAATTTTAATTTCATAGTCGTAAAATAATCGACAATTATCCAGCAACCCACCATACAATTTTTATGCATATCCAATAATAATTAGATTAGTAAATAACACCTTGAAATTGACATACCCTTCCTACATTTCAAGTGGCAGATTAGGGAGTCTGAGTCAGTGTGGTTGGCGGCCATTTTGTGGACATATCCGAAGCGTAAGCTGCCCTATCTATATATATTCTTGTTCCCTATAGAATTTGTGATATTTTGGTATATTTTTACCTGCATAAATATCATATTATATATTAAATATATGTATTTTTTTACGGAATTTCTAAGTACTCAAAAAATTACCTTTAGATATGGCCCCTGATATAAATGTAATTTACAAAATAATGAAGATTTTTTTACATATTTCTATTTTAGGATAACATATGTTTATTCCCTAAAAAAATTAGCCACTTCCTATTTCATTTGGGTACCCAAAAAAATTCATGAAATTTGGACAAATTTTTTTGGCCAAAAAAAGTTACCCTTTTTTTCTCATTTCAGATCTTCACCTCCATGGGTCTGACTTCATCCAAAATACATCAAGATGTGTCCTAAACATTCAAGAATCAATTCCTAAAAGGATTTGTGTATATATGTATAAACTTTTTTTTTATGAATTTTTATGTCAGGTCTTTTTTTTTTTTCTACTTAATTTTTTAAAATATTTATAATAAATAGTTTTTCTGCAGATGAGTAGTATTTATCTATACAGTTGTTTTAAGCATTCATTGAAGTTTTTTTGGCAAAAGAAAAAAGGAGGTTACTGCAAAAACTGATTTTTCAAGAATTTTTTTTGGCGTCGGGGTCGTTCGCGTCCGAGTATACCCTTAAAGGGGTGTCCGAGGACCGTACCTATCCAGGGTTAAAGATCTAACTAGTTACCAGAAGGGGCATTACAAAATATACCTATAGTTTTGTCTGAGAGTCCGAAAGATTCTTGAAAGTATTCCATATTTACTTTTCTCTAATTCCTTATATGAAAGTTTAAAATTGCGGGAGTTCTGTTTATAAACTTCCTCTCTTTTAAAGAGGTGTGATTAATCAGCAAGTGAGGCCTCCATTAATATGCATTATAGACGGTGGGCAAGCTTGATTTATGAAAAATTAATAAGTGAACCAGTTCACAACCTCTGGTGATACTTGATCACTCATCATCCTGATTTTCTCATCAACTAATTCAAGTCTTTATCGATAAAACCTAATAAGATTAATCAAACCTTCACAACGGATATGGCCTTCAGAGATAACTCTGATCCTCATGTGATATAATCTACGGACCAACAAAAATCCTAAAGTTATGACCTTTGGAGTAAACACAAATCCTCTGGTGATAAGATCTCTTGAGCTAACTCAAATCCTCAAGTGATGATATTACCTCTGGAGAAAACTCAAGTCCTCAAGTGATATGACCATCGGAACCAAGGAAATACCTCAATTTATATGACCCCAAAGCCAACCTAAATCTTCCTATTATATGATATCTGGGAGTTAAATAAAATCATCATGGGATATGATCTCTGGAGCCAACAAAAATCCTTAGGATATGAGCTCTGGAGCCAACAAAAATCTTCATGTGATAGTCCTTTTGGAGCCAACGAAAATCCTCATGTGATAGACCTCCTGAGCCAACTCAAATCCTCAAGTGATACGACCTTTGGAGCCAACTAAAATCCTCAAGTGATATGACTCCGAGGCCAACATAAATCCTCCAATGATATGACCTACGGAGCCAAATAGAATAATCATGCAATATGATTTCTGGAGCCAATGAAAATGCTCAAGATATGACTTCTGGTGCCAACAAAACCTTCAAGTAATAAGACCTCTTGAGCCAACTCAAATCCTCAAGTGATACGACCTTCGAAGCTAACTAAAATATTCACTAGATATGTCCCGAAACCCAACCTAAACCCTCCAATGAATATGACCTCTGGAATCAATCATCATGCAATATGATCTCTGGAGCCCAAAAAATCCTCAAGATATGACCTCTTAGTCCAACTCAAATCCTCAAGTGAGGTTACTTCCTGGGCCAACTCAAGTCCGCAAGTGATACAATGTTTGGAGCCAACTAAAATCCTCAATTAATATGACTTTTGGAGCCAACTAAAATCCTCAAGTGATATGACCCCGAAGTCAACCCAAATCCTCAAATGATATGACCTCTGGAGCCAAATAGAATCCTCATACAATATGATCTCTGGATCCAGCTCCAGTCCTCGAGTGATATGACCTTTACAGCCAACTCGAATTTTCCAGTGATATAACCTTCGAAGCCAATTCAAGCCCCTCAAGTGATGTTACCTCCAGAGCCAACTTAAATTGTCAGGTGAATTTTCGTTCTGTACAAAGTTTATTCAACTTGAGGACTTATGTTAACTCTGGAGGTCATATCACTTGAGGATTTAAGTTGGATCTAGAGGGTGAGGTTATTTCACTTGAGGATTTGAGTTAGCTCGGGTGGTCATATCACTTAAGAGTTTATGTTGGTTTTGTAGATCTTATCTCTTGAGGATTTGAGTTGGTAATATCACTTGAGGATTTTAATTGGCTGTGGAGATGATATGACCACCCGAGCTAACTCAAATCCTCAAGTGAAATAACCTCAAGATCCAACTTAAATCCTCAAGTGATATGACCTCCAGAACCAACATAAACTCTCAAGTGATAAGACCGCTGGAGCTAACTCAAATCCTCAAGTGAAATAACCTCTGGACAGAATGCAAAACCTCAAAATGACATGTATCACAGAGCCAGCAAAGATCTTCAAGGGGTAAAACCTTCAGAGCCAGCTTAGATTCCTAAGTGATATGACCAGAGCCCACTCCGATCTTCAAATTATATGATATCCGGAGTAAGTAGCAAAATATAGGCCATCTCATATTCTCAATGGATATAACCTCTATAACTAACTCAAATACCTTCTGACCCTCCTAGGTCGCATGTGATAAGGTCTAAGTCTAACTAAATCCTCCTATAAATAAGTGCTAAGCTATATCTTCACATGTAATAAACCTTCAAAAGTCAAATTGAGCTTTAAGAGATTCGCTTACCGAAATCTGGATTCCTCAAGGTCTGGAATTTCCGGCAAGTTTTGGTATCTGAAATTAAAGTTGAATTCTTAGGATTGTTGTTGTTATGACTTTGTAAAGTGCTTTACAATAACATGTTATCTTAACTGATATTATTCAGTAACTAATGTTACTTTCTTCACAATTAGCAAGCCAAATGAGCCATTACTTCGGAGAGCAAGATTTAACCAGAAAAAAATATATTGGTAAAATAAATGCAAGATACCAGTATTTAAAGAAAAAAAAAGCTGTCTCTGCCTTTCTTGCAGTAACTCGTTTCAAACCATATAAAAGTTTTTAAAATAATTTTCCATTTTGAGTTCCAAACGTTATTGTACCTAAGCTCATCCATTGTCACCTCACATTACCGGCAAACAGAATGTTCTGGTGTCTCATTCCTACCTTTATTTGTTTCCCCGCTTCCTCGACACTCATCTATGAACTGCTTGCAAGACCCAGCACAGTATTGCAGGTTGTAAGAAGGATTGACGAGGCAAAGTCCAAGAGCAGCGGACAGATCACAAGTGACGTCATCGTCTCTGTTGACGCATCTCTTTTCATCTGAAAGTGACGAGATAGTATATCTTTATCTTTTCATAGAGTCTGGTGATGGAATTTGAAAAGTAGAGTCGACATATCAATCGTGGTAGTGGACAAGAGTCATGGTATGACAATGAAACAATCTCCAATAGTTAAATAGCAGGACAGGATTAGAAACGAAACTCTAAGAGAGATTACTAGAGTGCCATGTGGATGAGATCATGATGAGGGGTACATGGAGATGGTTTGGGCATGCTCTTCGCACTTCCCAAGAGAGATTAGCTCACCAAACGTTCAGCTAAGCTCCACAAGGCACTAAAATAGTTGGAAGCCCCAAGCATACATGGCTGAAGACTATGAAGCGTGAAGTAGGATGTGATGAATGGTGAAGTATTGAAATAAAAGCTTAAGATAGAGACGACTGGTGAAATCTAACCAAGGCCCTTTGCATTAAAAGGCGTAGGAGGAGGAGATGATGATGATGACTAGACAAGAAAGAGGGCTTCAAATTTACCAAGTTACTTGGAGCGATTAACAGACAAGGATTGGGTCCAACCAGGTTACAGAGAACATGACATGAAATTAACTCCACCAACTAGATGAACAATAAAGAAATTCTTTTTATTATCTGAGCACCAAAATGTTGATGGTAGGTGAAATTAATTCAGCCAAACTTAAAAATGAATCTGGTGTGTTGATTCATCTCTAATTCATGAAAGATTTATTTTAATATTATTGTTCTTAATTAAACGTCTCAAGTAATTTTTCCTTATTTCCTTTCCTGACTGGGCTATTATCCTTGTTGGAGCCCTTGGCTTATAGCATCTTGTTTTTCCAACTAGGGTTGTAGCTTAGCAGTTAATAATAATAATAATAATAATAATAATAATAATAATAATAATAATAATAATAATAATAATAATAATAATAATAATAATAAAAGAAAACTGAAAATTAGATTTGTAGGAGTTTTAAAATGATGGATAAGACTGGAAAACCGGCTTAGTCAATTATTAAAATCTCTTTCAAAGTAGACTGTATAGAGTACAATGATTTATCCCTGGTTTTATAGGTGCATTAATGACAGAAGGCGTGGTTAAGAGTAACTGATGCACTTGCTTTACTAGCTACGTGATATAAGTAATGTCAATCAAGCTAGCAATAAATAAAGCTCTATAAGATGAGACTTCTTCCCCTGAACATAATTTGTGACTAGTCGCATTCCCCAGAACCTTAAGTTGTGAATATAGTGGTAAATGTCTTGTCACAGACAAGAAAGAAATGAAGCTGTCATATCAGCATCATGGGGGCTCTCAAATTGCTAAATAGGACATGGAACGAATGAAAAAGGTGGAGGATAGGTAAACAGAAATCACTATTCAAAATCAATTTCAAGAATGTAATATGTATAGTTGATATGAACAAGAGCATGTGTTTGCTACTAACTAATATGTTTCTGCTACTTTAGCAAGAGAAAAGGATTAAGCATAATTTTCTTCTACATAAATGTGAGTGGAGTTAAATGTTTCTCTCAAAGATAATTCCAATAGGTGGGTGTCAAAATAACAAAGGTTCCTTGTATGAAGTAGAGAAAGTTGTGAAATACAGCAATTCAACGACATAATATGAATAACAGGAAAAAATATAAAAACTGGAAATGAAAAGATATGTAGTCTACAATGGACCAGGAATGCACTAATGGACTACTGAGTTTTCAATGATGGGTAAAAGTACAAGAAGAGAAACTTTTATTACTGGTGTGATACTGTTGTCTACTTTACCTGTTGTAATACAAGAATTACATGTCACTGGACAGTTGATCCGCATGTAAGAAGGATTGGATTCGCACTGACCGCGCGAACCCCACACCTTACAAGATCGATGCAGGTCAGCACAGCTTTCCTGACGGGTGGTCAGACTTGGGACATCACTACTTTCCTTCAGTTGAATCTTTTGATCTGGGAAAAGTAGATAATGCTGGCATTGTAATATTACTTTCCAATATTTTAGAGGGTTTAAACTATGCACTTATAAACTCGTAGAGAACCAATATACTCTAAAATTAGATTGATTGAATTTTGCCTGTTTAATCCAACATCTAGGGCCTGTGAGGTCATTAGGTGACCAAGTGCAAATGTAAGAAAACTCTACAGTTACACTATGAAGTAAATGTTAAGAGGTTGGACACCAAGATGGAAGAAAGAAAGCCAGAATGGTAGTAAAAGAAGACAGATATAGGGCTAGTGAAGCTAGGGGCCAGAGAAACACTGCAAAGACCCTGAAGTGCAGTCTTTTGTGAGTAATGACTAACAAGAGTATTAAGCTGATGGCTAAGATCGAAAAACAAGTTGAACATGAAATTCTCTTTCAAAGTTAAATGTACAGTGATTCATACCTCGTTTTATAGAGGCACTGATAGCAGTAGGATTGGTTAGATTTAATTAATGCACTTGCTTTCCCAGCTAGGCAATAAAAGCAAAGCTGTCATGCTAACAATATAAAAAACTTTAAAAGGCAGAATTTCTCCCACAGTACCTAGAGGGGTGGCCTCCAATGTAAAATGCTGAAAACTTAGGGATACAATCTGGAAAGTAAATGTTCCACTACAAAATAGAAAGAAAAGGGCTCTTACATAAACTTAATGGAAACTTTCAAACCGGTAGATGGGACATAATAGGAATGAAATGGGTAGAGGTTAGGTAAATGCAGAAATCACTAAATAAAGTTAATTTCTAGAATGATATATGTTATACGTTTGATATCATCAAGAGCATATATTAGCCACTAGAGAATTTGTTGTTGTTACTTTAGTAATAGAACAGGAATAACCTAAATTTTTTTTCTACCCCAGTTTTTGTGGAGGTAAATAAGTAAAAATGGTGTATGCTTCCCACGATGATAACTCCACCAGGTGGATCTCAAAATATCAATCTATCAGAATGTTATGAATACAGAAAACAGAAAAATTATGGAAACCGGGAGAAAATGTTTAACCTATATGATTTTTTACTATAGTAAACTCAGATATATTCAAAAAATGAATGTAAGCTTAGTATGAGATGTAGCCTGCAAGAGATCAGTGAGGCACTATTGGACAACCAAATTTCCAATGGTAGTAAAAGAACAGAGAAAACGGATTTTGAGCGAAGCGAAAAATCTATTTTTGGGTGAGGTAGCCATGTCGTCCTGATGGAAGTTCCTTCGAAGGTAGCTTCCTAGGTATATTTGACTACAGTGATATATCCCAGAGAATTTACCAAAGGTATCCAGAATTCTAACTCCTGGAGCGAATATCCCTTAAAATTTTACGAAGGGATATCGCGTAATATCAGAGGACGTATTCTTGACAGGATACTGTCGTCTACCTTACCTTTTGGAATGCATTTATTACATGTCACTGGACAGTTGATTAGCATGTAAGAGCGATTGGACTTGCACTGACCGCGGGACCCCCACACCATACAAGATCGATGCAGGTCAACACAGGTCTCCTTATTAGCGGCTACACTTGGTACATCGATTCTTTCCTTCAGTTGGATTTCTTTATCTGGGAAAAAGGAACAATACTAACAATATTGAGGAAAAGGTAAAGGTTTCTGGTTTCAGTTCCAGTTTAATCAGAATAGATGCTCGCCAGAATGTCAGTCGGGCAAACCCAACCTCTCTACTGTGGTGCCCAACCGCAGCAGTGGCTTCCCCAGTAAATAGCTTAAACTCAATGTCCCGGGATGAGAGCGATCTGCTGCTATGCGAATCCTAGGCGAACATCTTATGACTGTACTAGCCAGGAGGCTAGTACAGAGGATAGCAATTTTTTCTGGGAGGAGTGATTTCAACTGAGTACTCATAAAGTCATAGAAAATCCACATACTTTAAAAGAATTTCCAAAGGGGGTTTAAAGGCAGAGACAAGAGATAGTGACAATGTCCTAGAGACTAACCATATATACATATAATCAGTACCCAAGCCCCTTTCCACCCAAGCTAGGACCAGGGAAGGTCAGGCAATGGCTGTTGATAACTCAGCAGGTGAACTTATAGTTTGATATGGAGGTTCACTGTATTATGCCTTGCTTTATTTGAACGCATGTACAGTTGGATGCAGAAATTCATTACACACTTCGTTCTGAGAAAAGTGCAGAGAGTTAAAGTGTCACAAGGTGCACTCCCTCAGTGCAAGGTGTGCCAGGATTTCCAGTATCCAACTGTACATTATTTATCATTGATATAAAAACTATAACGGGCACTCGGTAGAGCGCATAACTTCACCTATTTCATGTTATATATCTCAAGATAGGTAATTGAATTATGGACATTTGGCACTAGTTTCATGCAAATCAGATAAAAATTGACCACGCTATAGCAAAAAAAAAAAAAAAAAAAAAACGTTTTGACCTTTTTATGACCTTGACATTTGACCCAATCATTTCCAAATTCTTATCATATTGTTCTTGGAGATTCAGTTAAATAGTTTTTGAGTTATTCGAATAACAAACAAACAAAGATACAATCAGTGGGTAAGAAACATACACATATAAATAAATAAATAAAATTTTAGATCTGATGGATTACAAATTGTTAAATAACTAAACAGGAAAAAGAGCAGTCCTGGACCTTGGCTCATAAGCTGCCCCAGGATCCGAATCCTGACCGGAAATGATCCACACAAAAACAGATTAAACATTTTCAGGGGTCAAAGCCCTTTCCCAATCAGCCGAATCATTTGACATTTTCATGTTTGTTCTCCATTCTTGATTGAAACATTAAGACTATCTTATAAGTAGCCTATGAAGACTACATTTCTTGTTGATCAGAGAAACTTTAATGAGAAGGCAGGTCTAAGAGAAGTAAGAATGAGATCAGTGAAAGAGGAAATAACTTGGCTAGAGCAGTCTGGATAATGTTGAAGACTGGCTTTGTAAAGAAATTAAACAATTTCCACCTATAAAGATGGGACTAAGATTCAGAGAAGTAGGAATGAGATTAGTGAAAGGGCAAAGAACTTGGCTGCAGCAGTCTGGATAATGTTGAAGAAGGGCTCTGTAAAGAAATTAAACTACTTCTATCTATAAAGATGGAACATAGATGCAGAGAATTAAGAATGAGATCGGTAAAAGAGGAAATAACTTGGCTAGAGCAGTCTGGGTAATATTGAAGAAGGACTCAGTAAAAAAATTAAACTACTTCCACCTATAAAGATGGAACTTAGATGCAGAGAAGTAAGAATGAGATAATTGAAAGAGCAAATAACTTGGTTAGAGTAGTCTAGGTAATGTTGAGTGTTCCGTAAAGAAATTATACTATTCCCACCTATAAAAATTTTGAACTTACCTCCTGAAGGGCAGGAGTTGCAGGTCACGGGACAATTGTCCCGCATGTAGTTAGGATTGTTATCACACTCGCCATAGGACCCCCAGCCTGAGCACCAAGGGTGCAAATCTGTGCAATTACTCGTCTGAGAAGATCTGCTTGCAAAAATTCCTCTGTTCCTTTTTGCACCATTCCGCACAATTGGGCTGATTCGACCTGTGAGGAAATAAAAGAAAATGCAAATCATTTTGCTTGCTTACAACTTATAAGTGAAATAGAATTTGGAAACAGTTAAAAGAAACATTATCATATTCGAGAATAAAGATTTACATTAAGGAGATTAAAGTACAGAACACAAGCACAATCACATAAGCAAAGTAAATACAGTTACAATATTTTTCAGATAAAAATTCCTGTGATTACATAAATATATAGACATTTTATATATATATATATATATATATATATATATATATATATATATATATATATATACATATATGTATATATATATGTATATATGTATATATATATATATATATATATATATATATATATATATATATATATATATATTCTGTATATACATATATATATATATATATATATATATATATATATATATATATATATATCAACAACAAATACAGCTGTTTTTAGTACACAGTAGGACAAAGGCCTCAATAATATCCTTATTCATGCCTGGAGTTTGGCCAGTTTTCATCACCACGCTGGTCCCTGCGGATTGGTGATGGTAGGAGACTTTTGTCTGATCGCCCACAGCAAACCAACCTAGTATGTGTGTCTATGACTAATACAGCTTTGCTGATCATGGCAATACACAAATCATTTCACTACTTTAAGTTATATCCAATCGGAAAGGGAGGGCTATATATACTGTCCACTATATCACTGATATTTAATTAATGACTTTTGATTCCATACCTATGAAGTTTATATTCTATTTTTTTTGCATTTCCTTTTCCCTTTACCTACATTTATGTTAACTCACATTTCGATCTATAATTGAAAAGGGTGTCCTTCATTTCTTATTCCTAAATAACTTTTTCACATTTGCTAAAAATAACCATAATGATGTTATCATACTTCTTCAATGGGAACAATCTTCACTAATGCATGAGTAACAATTGAACAGAGGTCCGTTGTTGTAGTGTTTACTATCCTTGATCTTCATCGCCTTATCAGCACGCTTATCTAAAATGTTCTTGAATACTTCATTTGATAAGATTTCGGCATTCACTCAACTCATACCTATCTTATACACGTAAATGACCTTATCATATCTACATTCGATCAAAAACTAGTTGTACTGAGTGATTGATTAGCTATAAAACTGTCGTACTAGAACTGCAGCCCCTTATTACGTGAGTACAAGAAAACACCCACAAATCGGAAAAGGGATATATGTTAGTCTCCCATGTGAGCCATACCTTTAAAGAAAACGTATCTAAGGAGAAGCACTTCACCCAAATCCCCAACTGTCTCTGAGAGACTAACTGGACTCTGAGGGAGGGTTACATGTAAGTCCTAACCTTACTTGAACGATGACTCGAGTGCCATATGTGGATGAGATCATGGTGAGGGGTAGATGGAGATGGTTTGGACATGCTCTACGCACTCCCCAAGAGAGATTAGTTCACCAAACGTTCAGCTGGGCTCCACAAGGCACAAGAAGAGTTGGATGACCTAGACCTACATGGTTAAGGACTATGAAGAGCGAAGTAGATGATGAATGGAGAATTGAATTAAAAGCTCAAGATAGAGACAACAGGCAAAATCTAACCGAGGCCCTTTGCGTCAATAGGCGTAGGAAGAGATGGTGGTGATGATGATGATGATGTACCTTACTTAAAACATCGATGTCCCTTTAAATCATTACGCATACATAGTATTCATTTTTTATAAACCAAAGGAATCCATGTAATCACCATTTAACCTCAGTAGATTTCACTCAAGGGAGCCCGAGAGAGACAAAGTTTGTTTACTTCAACTGTCTTCTTCAAAAATACATGAAAAGTGCGACTAAGTTTCGTCAAAGCCACATCTTATCAATTTGTCAATTACCCAAGCTAGAAATGGGGGTACTGGGCACAGCACTGAGCTAAGTTGTGCAATCTCTTATGAATTACATTATTTCATTATGAATCTAATGGGACTTGAAAATATCTAATGGAACTCAAATAAATGTAATGAATCTAAAAACTTTAAAGAAACTTAAGAAAAATATAATGGAATTGAATAATGTCAAAAGCATTTCTGCTTGAAATTCTGTTCTTTGGATTCCTTTCAAACATTCTTATAAGGTATACATGATTATGGCAACATTTTGTATAAAAAGTGATAGTAATTGACAATGCCAATGTTTCCTAATGGTTGGAAATTGGCAATAGGTTGGAAAATCGTCAACAGGGGTATTAACACCTTAGGGATTTATTCAATGTCCAAGAAATTCTCAGAGGATGTCATCCATAAGGCAATGAAATGTGGCACCTGTGTTTTGAAGGCCGAAACAGCTGTAATCAAAAGTATATGTCCTATACGGGTGACAATTGCTGTCTTTCCTGCATCCCTTTTTCCTAAATGGACTTAATACCACCAATTCAAGAGGTCGACTTTTTGGAATATTCTTGCCTCTTTGAGTTGACTAATTATGTCCGCAATGTTAGGTAGGGGTTACTTGTCTAGTACTGTTTGAATATTAAGTCGCTGGTATTCCCCATAGAGCCTTCATGTGCTGTGTCCTTTAGAAACCCTTTATGGGGTAGATATCCACAGACTAAATGCTTTCTAGAAGATTCCTGCCTGTTCCCTGTCCTAGAATAATTGCTTTGCGTGGGCTAGTTTGTATGAAGCCACCCATCTACAACGTACATGCAATGTCTGATGTGGTGTTTTGTAGGGTGCATGAGATTATTCTGGAGGTAGCCCTTGAATACTTCAGGAAATTCCGATATGAAGTGAGAGTTTTCTGATCCTGGCGTAGAGCTTGTTGCTTGCCTTTGAGTGATGTGGGCTATGGGGGCATTTTAATCATTGATTTGCAGTCTGGATACTTCTAGAGGTTGTGAATGTGTGGCAGCCACTGCTATGGGTGGTCTAGTGGGTTCTACAGATATCTGGGCCAGGCGAACCTCATTCATTATTAGTAGGAAATGTTTGAGGAGGAGTACGGTATATGCGTTGGGAATTTCCATGACTATGTTTCTTGGTAACTTCGTCTGTGGGAACTTCGCGTACTAAGTCCCCCATCGTCCCTTATTGGGTATCAGTGGCAGGTACTGTTGCAAGTGATCACAGTTGCTTGTAGACTTGCGGGGATTTTTTATCACTGAGCCATTCCTACGCTGTCCAGAAATTTTCTAACTCTTAAGCCTGGGAATATACTGAAAGATGATCTCACTTGGGCTTACAGAGTTCCGTATGTGATTGTCGTGTCTGGCTCAGCTAATCAGTCTGCTAGTTATTCGAAGACATTATCGGGTAGGAATTCGAGTATGGGGTCAACTTTTTATGACGAAGATATGAACTGAAGTTTCCGCTCTTAAGAACTGGGCCTCTGGGCTGTGCTTTGTGAAAGGAGTAAGGCAGACAGAGGTAGCGGCTGTAATTTCATCAAGAGAGATGGCAGTGTCAAGCATTTTCGGTGACTCTTGAGTCAACAATTTGCTAGTCAGGGTTTTGACAGAAATGCTGAACCATGGCTCTGGGTTGTGTGTTGTGAAAGGAGGAAGGTGGACAGAGGGAACGTTTGTAATTTCATTAGGAGAGATGGTAGTGAAAAGCTTTTTCAGTGACTCCTGAGTCAACAATTTGCTAGTCAGGGTTTTGACAGAAATACTGGCTGGTATTAAGTAGTTTATACGTACAGAAATCTAACTTCCAGACACTTTTTTCGAATGGATGAATAGGTTGAAGGATATACTTA
>NC_090725.1:297746413-297776413 GCF_036898095.1 Palaemon carinicauda | reverse complement strand
AAATACCTAAGGGGTACAGAAAAACAAAATGGTTGGTAAGCCCTGCTATATACCATCACGAGCCCCTGCTTATAGAGTCTCCATACTCTAATCTTAAACCTGCTTTTCTTGGTATCTGCCACATAAGAAACTGAATGCAAATTTGAAATGTTCTCATCTGTGCCAGAACATGATTTAGTATATAATACAAGAGTTGTGTTGGTAACGTCACTGGGGTTCGAGTCCCACTCAAACTCGTTAGTTTTTTTGGGTCTCTGCAGCCTCACCATCATTATGAGCTTAGAATGATGGGGTATTTGGAGGAGCCAATAGGGCTATCTGCCGAGTCATCTACATCCATTGCCTGCCCCTCCTTGGTCCTAGCTTGGGTGGAGAGGGGCTTGGGCGCTGATCATGTGTATATATGGTCAGTTTCTAGGGCATTGCTCTGCTTGATAGGGCAATGTCCCTGTCCTTTGCCTCTGCCATTCATGAGCGGCCTTTAAAAAAACCAAGGGGCACTACATTGCATACATATGTAATCAGTTCTAGGATGTCAACACACGTAAAATGATCTCTCTCTCTCTCTCTCTCTCTCTCTCTCTCTCTCTCTCTCTCTCTCTCTCTCTCTCTCTCTCTCTCTCTCTCTCTCTCTCTCTCCTTGTTTGGAAAGTTATCTCATTTTATCTTATATCTTTTTCTCTTGTTTTTTTGAAGTTTTTATACTTTATGAGTGAAATATATATTTCAATGTTGTTACTGTTCTAAAATATTTCATACTGTTCATTTTTTCTCTTGTAGTTTATCCAATTCCTTATCTCCATTCCTCACTGGGGTATTTTTCCCTGTTGGAGCCCTTGGGCGTATAGCATTCTGCTTTTCCAACTAAGGCTGTAGCTTAGCAAATACAACAACAACAACAACAATAATAATAATAATAATAATAATAATAATAATAAGAGGTATTTGGCAAAACTGCTTTCTAGTCTCTAGAATTAATGAGATATGAATTCGTTTGGATATTAATAATGAAAGGAACAGGTCTTCGACCTCAGCTATAGGATACGAGAGCTGTAAACATGGATCACAGAGCGCTAAAATATTGACTATGAATTTCCTGTACAGGTTTCTATCCAAAATTATCTTTTTTTAAACGTCCTCTTTTCGGGATAAAAAGGATAAAGATGAGATAAGACAGATAAGATTAGGCGAGCAATTATGATTAGAAGTCAATTTCTCATTTCTACTATGGATACAAATATATAATTTATTATAAGTAGTGTGAATTGAGAGAATATTTTCGTCTTGTAGTCCATTTTAGGGTTGTGGTGGCCGATGCGGTAACGTCCCTGACTGGTGAATGCCAGACTGGGGTTCGAGTCCCGCTCAAACTCGTTAGTTCCCTTTGGTCGCTGCAACCTCACCTTGTGAGCTAAGGATAGAGGGTTTGGGGGAGCCTATAGGTCTATCTACTGAGTCATGAGCAGCCATTGCCTATCCCTCCTAGGTCATAGCTTCGGTGGAGAGGGAACTTGGGCCCTGATCATGTCTCAGTCTCTAAGGCATTGTCCACCTTGATAGGACAATGTCACTGTCCCTTGCCTCTGCCATTCATGAGCGGCCTTTATACCTTTAAAAACCTTTATGAGTGAGAGAACATTTTCATCATTAAGCCTAACTTCTCAAACTGTAAATGGGTTAGATATAATTTAGAAACCAATCGTGGATGGAGCCCATTTGTTACTCTCGCCTTCATTTAAGGGAAAAGTGTTTAAAGGTTCGATTTTCTGAAGGAAATTTCCCTTCAAGATCAGTGCACTGTCTTGCTTAATCATCTGGAACTCCCTCCGATGTTCCAGCTCAGTTCTGAAATATAAACTTTGGTACACTATCTTAAATTCCTTGAGAACACCTCTGGATTTTCGGGATGAGTCACTCAGAATTATGGGGTTGAGGGGTGAATGTCGTTACAAGGTGAATGGGGTTGAGGGGTGAATGTGGTTATAAGGTGAATGGGGTTGAGGGGTGAATTTGGTTATGAAATGAATGGGGTTGAGGGGTGAATATGGTTATGAGGTGAATGGGATTGAAGGGAGAATGGGGTGAGGGGTGAATGGGGTTATAGGGTGAATGGGGTTGAGGGGTGAATGTGGTTATGAAATGAATGGGGTTGAGGGGTGAATGTGGTTATGAGGTGAATGGAGTTGAGGGGTGAATGTGGTTATGAGGTGAATGTGGTTATGAGGTGAATGGGGTTGAAGGGAGAATGGGGTGAAGGGTGAATGTGGTTATAGGGTAAATGGGGTTGACGGGTGAATGTGGTTATGAGGTGAATGGGGTTGAAGGGAGAATGGGGTTGAGAGGTGAATGTGGTTATAGGGTGAATGGGGTTGAGGGGTGAATGTGATTATAAGGTGAATGTGGTTATGAGGTGAATGGGGTTGAGGGGTGAATGTGGTTATGAGGTAAATGGGGTTAAAGGGAGAATGGGGTGAGGGGTGAATATGGTTATAGGGTAAATGGGGTTGAGGGGTGAATGTGGTTATGAGGTGAATGGGGTTGAGGGGTGAATGAGGTTGAGAGGTGAATGTGGTTATAAGGTGAATGGGGTTGAGAGGTGAATGTGGTTATAGGGTGAATGGGGTTGAGGGGTGGATGTGATTATAAGGTGAATATGGTTATGAGGTGAATAGGGTTGAGGGGGGAATGGTTATGAGAGCTGAATGTGGTTATAAGGTGTATGGGGTTGAGGGGTGAATAAGGTTATGGGATAAATGGGGTTGATGTTGCGTAGGTCAAGGACAGTGGCTCCTCAACATCCAGATGTTCCATTTGATATTTCTTTAACTATAAACAACTCCTTTAAAAGTTTGTGCGCGAGAGAGAGAGAGAGAGAAAGAGAGAGAGAGAGAGAGAGAGAGAGAGAGAGAGAGAGAGAGAGAGAGAGAGAGAGAGAGAGAGAGAGAGAGAGTTCAACATTCTACGCCCACCCTCTAATATCAATTGAAAGCTAATGCATTGTTTGGGGAAGAATAATCCGTGATGCTATCTTATCAGACTATGATAAGAGCATTGAGAGAACCACGGTGGTGAAAATCGATGCATGTGGCAGTCCCTGATTGCCTGAGTGACTGGTCTAATTCTTTCATAAACCGGAATTAGATTATTTAAACTACCGAGGAAGTGTGCACTTCGATTTAGTTTTTCATATTCATTTGGGATCGGATATGAAAGACACATTTAACATAAAGGGAATCATGAAAACAAACATAATCAGAAATTTATCAACTAAGCAAGCAAAATGTGCAGGAAACTAGTGACTCGTCACCATCGTGTGAACTACACCAGGTATGCCAGGTTAATTCACAGCCGAAGCCAAGAAATCTTATTACAAACATTTCACTGGTTGTACAAAGGGAAATCTATGACATTAAAGGAATTTTATGAGAAGAACCCAGAGTGTTTTGAAAAACTACCAGGTCATTTTTTGAGAGATATCAAAATTGGAAAGCAGCCAGAGGAAATGGATTTCTCTGATGTGTACAGTCTGCTCCAAAGTGTTTGCGGTTTAGCAAAACCGAATGATCCAATATGGTACAAAGGGGACAAATTAGGCACCAATAAAGCTCTTGAAAATGCTCTATATCAAATAAAAACAAGGAGAAACCACTTTTCCCACCCTACAAAAGAGAATTACATGGAAATTAGTGACAAAGATCTAGACACAGCTTTAAAAGAGTTTCAGGGTCTCTTTGAGATTGTTTTGACATCATCTGCCAAAAAGGCAGGAATAAACGACAAAAAACTGAAGAGTGCCATCTCAAAAATGAACAAGGATCTCCAGATAGAAAGATATGGTGACGATTCAGTTGCCAATGAAGAACTTATGAAAATATGTCTAGAAGAACTTTCAGATCAGATCTCTAAGTTTCCGGAGATGCCATACTTGAAGCCCCAATTGGAAGAAAAATTAACAGATGAGAAAGTGGAGGGTCAAAGTAAATTTACTGACCGCAGGCAACATGAAATATTTTACCTGAATGTCCTCTTAGACCGTCAGACTTTGACAAAGCAATCGCCTAAGGTCCTCCTTCTGAGTGGCTCAGCAGGTTCTGGAAAAACTTCTTTATGCAGGTAAGATGAGTGGGACATTTCCCATGATCAATACCGAATTTTTAAATGGTAGTGCTGTTATGGTGGAATTTCAATCTACAGCTGCAGAAAGTATAAAGGCCGGTTTACGCGGTCGAATGGTTCATCGAACGTGGTTCGACAGACAAGCGTTGGAAGTGATATACGAACGTACGAACCGGGTATTTGGTTGTCGAACACGTCCGTCGAACGTTTTGAAGAAAGTCTGTTCTCGCCCGACTTTTGTGGGCAGGGCTTCATTGTCCACAAACCTTATCCATTTGTGGCTGACTCCACCTCTTCGAACCATTTGACAAGCAGGTTTGACAACTGGGTTCGACAAACCATTTGACCGTGTAAACCCCGCTTAACACAGGCAACTAAATGCATGATGAGTTATACCTATAGTTTATTGCTTCACTATTTTTAATATAACACTGCAAAAATAAAAAAAACCTAGTAATTAAAAGTTCTATAATCATAATGAAGATTAGTAAGTTCATTACTTTACTATTAATAAGCAATAAAAGAACTACTTTTATAATGTCCCTTTAAGAAATATCTTTACCTTCCAGATTCTTAGCAGGAGACTGGCTGTCTAAATCGACATCTGTAAGACATTTGGGTAAATATGATCTTGTTCTGTCACTCGCCTGTACGAATATCACTACAAGAGACCTTCATTACCTTCTGAGAAGAGATCTGCTACCAAAGGCCACTGCACTGCTCGACACCCTGCAACTATTAACATTTCTTAAAGGTCACAAAATCCTATGGCTTGTAGATGGCTGGGATGAAGCAAAAGACGACGCAAAAACACTGGTGTCAGATCTAGTTAGAAAAGTGGAACAGGAGTGGATTTTTCATACAGTTCTAATCACTTCTAGACCCAACCGGATCAGTGAAATATTGCATATAATTAGTAATCAGGACACTTTTCTCCAAGTTTGTTTGCTGGGGATTGATGTATCAGAGCAAAGGGAATTACTGCAACTCCATTCGAAAGGTTCCCATACACCTTATGACTGTAACTCAGTAAAAAAATTCTTGGATATTGTCAACGGATTTAATATCAGTGTCAGGGAAGATTTGAAAAATCCTTTAAAGTTTCTTTTGATGTTTAGAATTTGGGCTGAGAATCCAAGTCAGGTTATTACTGGGAGCTTAAGTATCCTGTATGATGCTATAAAAGATTCTTATAAGAAGCGACTTCTTACAAAGCTGAGGGAACCTGAATTTCCATCCGATAATGATTCAGAGTCTCTTGAGGCTGCTATCACCACTTGGTTAAAGGAATTGTCAAATATTACTTTTGGATCCTTGATAAGAAATGAAGGATTATTTCTTAGCTCTCAAGACATCAAGACCTTGAGAAATGTGTGCGGACCATCCGTGGCTTCTCATTGTCTATCAACCTTTCTTGAATATCAGGAACAGACAGACATTATAAAATCAAATCAGTATTCATTCTCGCATTCAACCCAAAAAATCTTCTTTGCCTCACTACATCTTGTAAATATTCTAAATGAATCAGAAAACCCAGAACAGAGATTGAATGAATTTTTTCAACAAAACATTAGCAGGTTTGAATTTAGTCATGCCATTGACCAATTTCTTGGTGTGTATGATATTCTGAACCAAATCCAGCTAGTCCTCTTAGGCATTGTTTCAAAGGTTTCCAATGGATTCCTTTGGCCCCATTTGCAGTCACAGCATATTGGGGCTCTTATTAAATCTACAGTCATGAAAGTGATAGATATCTTGACAAATTTTTACACAAACCAAAAGCCAAAGTTATATAATTGTTATGAATTTGTCTCTGTACTTTTTAACACTTTAGAAATACAAAGTGTCAAAGATAGTCTTGATAGATGGCCTATTAGATCTCTTATGAAAGTAATATATTTATCCATCTCCGAAGACAGTGAATCCCTCTGGTGGCTTGAAGTGCTTCGCATCTGCCAGTATAATCAATATGTGTTGCAAGATGTTATACAGTACATCGACCCACAAAAATGGGAAGTTTCTGATGCCCATTTAAAATCTGCATGGGAGCTCATGTGCTATGTAGTTCCTCAGAAAATTCGTATCAATATTTCAGGGGATCCAAAGAAATTGCCTGATCTAGAAATTTTACTACACTTAGTCAGGAAGCACAGGATTGTAGTTGAGTTAAATCTATTTTACCAAATGTTTGACTTCGGAGGGAATGACCAATCAGATATCTACTTGGATATATTATGCAGCCGTGACTCGAAATGCATTCTAACCACATTCTCTGGTTACTTGAACAGCCAAAACTTTCATATTCTTCAAAAAGCTTCTTATCTGAGGATTCTCTCAATACGCGTAATGGATAGCAAGACCGTGAAACAAATTTATGATACAACAAGCAAGCTCAAATGTTTGAAAGCTATATTCATCACATATGATTTAAAATCTTATCCATATATTGATAAGCCTCTGGAAGTAAGAGGGTACTTTGGAATATCTCTCCTTGTTTCACTCTCTTTCCCTCATTTGGAAGGAACAAATGTTAAAAGTGCTGCTAAATTCATTTGTCAATTTTGTGAAAATTACTTTATTATTTTCACAGGTAAAATGGGAAAAAGAGACATTAAAGAAATTTCTTCCATCTTAGCTAAAAGAAACGTGACAGTTAATAATCTTTATACAAGAAACTATCTATTAGACTTGATAGACTTGCTTCAGAAAGGACTGATTTTCTATAAATGTTGATATCAGAACACTCACTATGCACATCAATTCACGTGAAACAAATAAATGCTTTTGACGATAAAGGCAAGGCTTGATGCTTGTAATTAATTTTGTAAGAATCCATCATAATATTATTACAGTTTTATAAAGCTAATTTATCAATCATATACTTGCGTGAAGGGATGTGCCAAGTTCTTAAAAAAGTATTTTTATCAATTTTGTCAAGCGGAGAGAACTTCCCTAAAGTTCTTTTATTCCAAAACTACAAGAACAAACTCATTTCATCTTCTCCATCCCTTGGCCTTAATAACCTCAATCCACAGATTTACTTACTACATTGGTTTCACAGGCAACCACCCAATCCTATTTCAAGCTGTGGGAGTTTCCTTGCTTTAGGTCACCTTTCATGAGCAATTCGGACCTCTGCTATTTATCCCTGACCGTAAAGCTTGCCTCCAATAATGAAGTGTAAACAAGTTGTCATAGTATCTATTCCCATCTCTGAAATTACTATATCAAATCATACAAAAGCTATAGAGTATATTTTCTATGCTACAGGTGTTTAATTCTATACTGGCTCGTTTTAAAGATGCGAATGCAGATCTATTGAGCATAGTGCAGACTTCGAAGAAAATGGCCAAAGCCTTAAAGCTGTCACCTAGTATAATCATTTCCTAAGCCAATTTAATCTAAAAAGGCATGCTGTGTTATTTTCACATATCCGTGAAGTGGAATGAAACCTCTCAAAGATAGCAAAGTCCACCATGTTTGTGTAGGCATTGGTCTGTAGTCTAATCAGTATGGAGAGAGATAAGGAATCGGTAACTTCTTGACAAGTCTTGGAGTGTCACTGCCTGTGAGAAGGTATTGCAGTGGCTAACACAAAGCCTCCATAGACTTTGCTGCCAACAGATGATGCCTCAACAAGTTTTCATTTGGGAGAATGTCCTACATCTCAGTGTAAAAAAAAACTTCCCTCTTGCTATATTGGCAATGCTAGTCTTTGAATTCAATAAAAAAAAACCATAGCATTCTAGAATAATCATTACCTAAATTAAGCTGATATAATTTATAGGAAATGTTATAGAGTCAATTAGTAGGGCATTGTCCCAAAGAAAAGAATTGGTAGAAATTACAGTTTGATTATCAGGACCTTAAATGTTCAAGGCCAGCTTTTGTAACATGAGCAGATAAAAGTTTAAAGGATCTAAATATGAACTCTTCTAATGTTTTAGCTTTAAAGCAATTTCATCATTTGGGTTCAGATACCCACTGGAAGATATATTAAATTCACTGAAGTTTTGTGCTAATAGGATTTCTTAGCTTTAATATGTTTCATTTATTTTTCATCAATACTGAGCTGCTGACCTTTATCTAATGCCTTCTGAGATTTACAACCCCAACATTGGATAGAATCGTTTAGTATCTGTTTGCCTATATGTACTCCATTCCAAATAAAGCTGTAGATTGTAAAATACTTCTGTTTTCATTTGCTTCACAACCTGATGGGATAACCATCTTAATTCATTTTATCCATGCCAGTCAGAACCAAGGAATGCTAGCCGCAGATACCAGGAGGGACGCCTCATTTAAAACGAAGAATAACAGGCAACTTCCTTTAATATAAATATTACAGTACCATTAACAGCTATGGCAGATTTTTTTCATATTTAACCCTTGAAACTCAATAAGTTAAAAATAAAGGGAATTTTCTATTTCTGTTATAACTGCTATAAAGAGAGCCAATAACCTGGCCTCATAATCCTTGAAAGGAGTTTTCTGTATAAAAATAATAATAATAATAATAATAATAACAATAATAATAATAATAATAATAATAATAATGTCTTCATCATTGTTATATTTTCATCTTTCCCTTCACACTGAAGAGGTATTATTTATATCATTATTATTATCATTACTATTATTACCATCATTATTATAATTTATGATTGAAGACTCTAGCTGAATCAGTGGCGTTAATTTAAAAAATCACCTTTTCTATTTTAGTATCCTTATTTTTTAACAGAACTGCAATTTGCCAGTAACTGCTACTCTATTTTCTAGAAAGGATATGTATATTCATCAGTAAATGAACTAAGTCTTTTACTTTAAAAGAGTACATATAGACATTCGTTTATGCGGTAAGTCCAGGGGAATGCAAGGGTTTGCGGATTTTTTTCTTATCATAATTGGGTAGTTAAGATGTAATGCCCCTCAAGGAGCCAGGTATGTCTGCACATCATCCGGCTTGGAGGCCTCGAATTTTCATTGGCTGGGAATGCCGCGAGGATGAAGGTAGTAGCTATGTTGGGAGGAACGCTCTAGGGCAAGTGCTGGTCCAGATGATCAGGTCATGAGTGAGGAATGAGTTTGAGCTCCCTGGTTAGAGGAATCTGTTTGTTGATTAACCCTGGCACTTTCTGGGAGAGGCTCCATTCCAGGCAAGCTGCTGCTCCACTCATCAGTGCTGTTGTCATCGGCATTGTTTTGATTATTTCTATTTGCAGTCGGAGTGAAGCTCTGCAGTTAAGTAGGATCAATATTTCCTTTGTGGTGTTGACGATAGGTTTCTCCAGCTGGATCAATAAGGACTCCGAATTCTAAGTTTTCTGCTGTCCATATTTTTCACGACGTGTTTCCTTGTAATGGATTTATTTTGAGTTTGTTGTCAATGTGCCTTAACGGCACTTTGCTCTATGTGACAGGACAGGTGTTTAGAGAGCTACATGGTGGTCATTTCTATGTAGCTGTCAGGGTATCCTTGGACAGTGCATTGGAAAAGGTAGACCACATTTTTTCTCTTAGACTGTTCTACATAGGAGGGTTTGGGTTATTTTTCATCACCAAGATTTGTGTTTTGGTGGAAGATGTTGTTATGTACAATGTCCATAATGATTCTCTTGCTTTGATGGTAATTATGGTGCATTATTCCCTTGTACTAAATGATTATATTTGTTGTGCTGATAGGGTTGTGCTATTCTGCCCCATATCAGATGTCAAATACTCTCTTGATCCCTCGATTGACTTGTCTGTCAGGATACCCATTGTTCACAAGGACCTATGTTATACAGTCCAGTTCCTCATGGGTAGCCTTCCAGAGGGAGCAATGAGAGAGAGAGCCCTTTTCACAAAGGCCTCATTGGTTTATTGTAGACAGTCGTACGAAACCCAGTTTCAGTGGTGTCGACCAGGAAATCCAGCAAGGGAACACGTCTGTTGTACCTGTTCTTCAGCGTAGAATGCAGGGAGCTGCAATCTTCAAACTTGCAACGTAGTTCCTCTATGTCCTGAGAGGAAGTGGTCTTAACAAATGTGTCATCAATAAAGCTCACGTCTAAATCAGGTCGGCGTATGCATGAAAAACACTCGTTCTTCTACTACTCATATCTAGTAGCTTGTAAAAAGAACTCTCAAGGGTGATCCAATGGCGACACCTTCCCTTTTTCACATATGTTTGGCACTGGTGGGTCATGAAGGGGTCCCTCTCTGAACAGATATCCAGGAGCGTGATGTTTTCATTTGTCCTTAACTTCTTAGCAGTGTTTCTCATTTCCAGGGTAACAATAGTGTCCGCGTATTGTCCGTGGTCCATAAGGGCTTCCGCAAGGAGCAGGGGTTGGAGGGCATCAGTGGTCCTCAGGGCACTTTTCTCTTCATGGTTTTGGATAGTGTTGAGGAGGAGTCCAGTCTCCATCCTTTTCTCCATAGGTCTTGGTTTTGTCACATAGTCTCTATTGAGGCCAAGAGAAGGACTCTTGTTCTAGGTAGCGGGGATCCTCAGTTTGCCGTCGTTGATGTTACCGAGCTTTTTCATGACATTTTTACTTTTCCTCTGCAGCTCCTTATCCCTAAGTTTATGTAGATATATATTCTTGAGGTATGGGAGGACCTCCTGTTCTTGGTCAGTTTCCTCATCTTAATCTGATGTATATTCTCCAGGGCATGGATGTGTGGGGTGACAAGAAGAGATAAGATACGGAATGAGGTAATTAGGGGTACCACAAGAGTTAGAGCTTTATCACGACAATTTTACTTTTCCGCTGCAGCTCCTTATCCCTAAGTTTATGTAGATATATATTCTTGAGGTATGGGAGGACCTCCTGTTCTTGGTCAGTTTCCTCATCTTAATCTTATGTATATTCTCCAGGGCATGGATGTGTGGGGTGACAAGAAGAGATAAGATACGGAATGGGGTAATTAGGGGTACCACAGGAGTTAGAGAACTATCAGATAAGATCCAAGAAAGTAGACTGAGGTGGTATGGTCATGTCATGAGAAGAGATGAACAGTATATTGGGAGGAGAGTGATGGAAATGGAGGTACAGGGAACGAGAAGGAGAGGGAGACCAAAGCAAAGGTGGATGGATTGTATCAAGGATGACCTTCAATCAAAGGGATTAACCGGTGAAGTAAGGGACAGAGGTAGATGAAGAACGCTGGCCAGAAACATCGACCCCACATAAAAGTGGGAAAAGATGCAGACAATGAAGAATATTCTCTAGGGCATCGCCCTCGTTCATGGTGTAGATAGCGTCTCCTAGGGCCTCTTCAGGATGCTCACTTGAGCCTTCATTCCTGCATCTAATGACGGTCCACTCTTCCTCTAGGAGGGCCAGACGAGCACGGAGCTCATCTCTCTCCCACTTCTTCATGAGGAATTGTCTCTATAGAAGGTTCTCCTACAGGTGTTGGTCCTTGGGTCTTCATGGGTCATGTAGTAAAAAATTCGTGTATTCCCATAGGGAACCCTCTTCTATGCATGTTTGATTGAAGACTATTGCTGCCTCAGTGGCATTAATTTTATAATATACCTTTTCTATTATTTTAATTTTCTTCTTTTCAATAACACTGCAATTTGCCAGTAACTTTGCTATTCTAATTTATAGAGAGGATATGTATATTCATCAGTATATGGACTCAGCCTTTTACTTTGAAAGCAATCCCATTATGTCAAGTTAATCCTCTTATTAGGAGTCACTACTGCATTGGTACTGACCCATGTGATGTGCCATTACATTAGGTTTATTTATGATGCTCCTTATAGTAAAGTAAATCCTAAAGAAGGGTTGTGGATCCTTTGGAATGGAAATGCAATGGAAATCAAAAAGCATCCCCTGCACAAGAGGTTTATCGTACAATATGTTCAAGTTTTTTCAACTAAGGCTAACAGCAACCACATTATGTCAGGTAAGTCCCTTCATTGGGAGTTATTATAGCATTGGCAATGACCCAGGAGATATGCCTATAGTTTGAGTTTCGATCATGATGTTTCTTAGGGCAAAGTAAAACCTAGAGAAGGGTTGTGGATCCTTTGGGATGGAAATGCACTAGAAATGGTAGATACTCCTCTGCACACGAGGCTTATGGCCCTCAAATTCTAGCTCCTGGTTAGTATAAGAATCACCAAATGGATAGAGCATGGGGCCTATAACCATAATTGTGAAAATATAATGATTCATAATTTATTATTATTATCAATTGCTAAGCTACAACCTTAGTTGGAAAAGCAGGGGCTCCAACAGGGAAATTAGCTTAGTGAGGAAAGGAAACGAAGAAAAATAAAATATTTTAAGAGGAGCAACAACATTAAAATGAATATCTCCTACATAAACTATAAAAACTTTAACAAAACGAGAGGAAGAGAATTAAGATAAAATAGTGTGCCTTAGTGCACCCTCAAGCAAGAGAACTCTAACCCAGGACAGTGGAAGACCATGGTACAGAGGCTATGACACTACCCATGGTTAGAGAACAATGGTTTGATTTTGGAGTGTCCTTCTCCTAGAAGAGCTGCTTACCATAGCTAAAGAGTCTCTTCAACTCTTACAAAGATGAAAGTGGCCACTGAACAATTACAGTGCAGTAAGAAGAATTGTTTGGTAATGAAAGGTAATGTTTCATCATCTAAGAATCAAGTGTTCTTGAATGGTTAATGGTGAACTGTGTGTGGGTGTTTGCAGAATTCCTTGTGGATCTTCTAAAACTGTGGAAGATTTCTGCACCGAGCTCATTCATGATCCTGAAGTCTAAGTTGGTATGAGGCAGTGATCTTTACTTTTTTTCTGGGAAAAGGTGGGTGAGTATTTTGAAAGTTTACTGAATGTTGAGGATAATAGGGAGGCAGATATAATTGCTGTTGCAGGTATTGAGGTACCGGTGATGGGGGATGAGAATGAGAGAGAGATTACAAGAGAGGAAGTGAGGAGAGCACTAGATGAAACGAGAGTAGGAAAAGCATCTGGTATGGATGGTGTGAGAGCTGAGATGTTGAAGGAAGGGGGTGTGACTGTACTTGAATGGTTGGTGAGATTGTTTAATATGTGTTTTGTGTTGTCAATGGTACCAGCAGATTGGGTTTGTGCATGTATTGTACTACTATACAGGGGTAAGGGAGATGTGCATGCGTGTTGTAATTCAAGGGGTATTAGTTTGTTGAGTGCAGTTGGAAAAGTGTATGGTAGAGTACTGGTTAATAGGATTAAGGATAAAACAGAGAATGCAATCTTAGAAGTACAGGGTGGTTTTACAAGAGGTAAGGGTTGTATGAATCAGATTTTTACAGTTAGGCAGATATGTGAGAAATATTTAGCACAAGGTAAGGAGGTTTATGTTGCGTTGAGAAAGCGTATGATAGAGTTGATAGGGAAGCGATGTGGAATGTGATGAGGTTATATAGAATTGGTGGAAGGTTGTTGCAAGCAGTGAAAAGTTTCTACAAAGGTAGTAAAGCATGTGTTAGGATAGGAAATGAAGTGAGCGATTGGTTTCCGGTGAGAGTGGGACTGAGACAGAGATGTGTGATGTCACCGTGTTTGTTTGATTTGTATGTTGATGGAGTGGTGAGAGAGGTGAATGCTCGAGTGCTTGGATGAGGATTGAAAATGGTGGACGAGAATGACCATGAATGGGAGGTAAATCAGTGGTTGTTTGCGGATTATACTGTACTGGTTGCAGACGGGGAAGAAAAGCTTGGCCGATTAGTGACAGAATTTGGAAGGGTGTGTGAGAGAAGGAAGTTGAGAGTTAATGTGGGTAAGAGTAAGGTTATGAGATGTACGAGAAGGGAAGGTGGTGCGAGGTTGAATTTCATGTTGAATGGAGAGTTACTTGAGGAGGTGGATCAGTTTAAGTACTTGGGGTCTGTTGTTGCAGAAAATGGTGGAGTGGAAGCAGATGTACGTCAGCGAGTGAATGAAGGATGCAAAGTGTTGGGGGGCAGTTAAGGGAGTAGTAAAAAATAGAGGGTTGGGCATGAATGTAAAGAGAGTTCTGTATGAGAAAGTGATTGTACCAACTGTGATGTATGGATCGGAGTTGTGGGGAATGAAAGTGACGGAGAGACAGAAATTGAATGTGTTTGAGATGAAGTGTCTAAGGAGTATGGCTGGTGTATCTCGAGTAAATAGGGTTAGGAACGAAGTAGTGAGGGTAAGAACGGGTGTAAGAAATGAGTTAGCAGCTAGAGTGGATATGAATGTGTTGAGGTGGTTTAGCCATGTTGAGAGAATGGAAAATGACTGTCTGCTAAAGAAAGTGATGAATGCAAGAGTTGATGGGTGAAGTACAAGAGGAAGGCCAAGGTTTGGGTGGATGGATGGAGTGAAGGAAGCTCTGGGTGATAGGAGGATAGATGTGAGAGAGGCAAGAGAGCGTGCTAGAAATAGGAATGAATGGCGAGCGATTGTGACGCAGTTCCAGTAGGCCCTGCTGATTCCTCCGGTGCCTTGGATGACCGCGAAGGTAGCAGCAGTAGGGGATTCAGCATTATGAAGCTTCATCGGTGGTGGATAATGTGGGAGGGTGGGCTGTGGCACAATAGCAGTACCAGCCGAACTCGGTTGAGTCCCTTGTCAGGCTGGGAGGAACATAGAGAGGAGACGTCCCCTTTTTAGTTTCATTTGTTTGATGTCGGCTACCCCCCAAAATTGGAGGAAGTCCCTTGGTATATGTATGTATGTATGTGTATATATATATACATATATATATTAATAATATATATATATATATATATATATATATATATATATATATATATATATATATATATATATATATATATATATATATATATATAGACTATACATATATATATATATATATATATATATATATATATATATATATGTATATATATACATATATATATATATATATATATATATATATATATATATATATATATATATATATATATATATATTTTTGGGCTCAAGCCATGTCGTCCTGATGGAAGTTCCTATAGGGTAGCTTCCTAGGGTATATTACAACTACGGCGATATTCCCAGAGAATTTACCTTAAGGTACCAGAATTCTAACTCCTGGAGCGAATATCCCTCGTGAAAGGGATATCGCGACATATCAGAGGACGTATTCTTGACACGCCACATGGCAATCTGCATCCTGGACAGAGATTTCGTCTCGTAGGAGGGATTGGCAAGAAACGAATTCGGGAAAGAAAAAGGGGAGCCGCTCCCAAGGCTTCCTTATCCTCCGATTCGTATGCGTGCCTGGCGCCAATCCTGGCGCCATCTGTATTCCTTTTTGCGTAGCTTAACAACTCGGTGTTTTTTCCTGTGTTTCTCGCAAATCTTGGATTTATTCTACTTTTTCATGGCTTCTCCGTCTTCGTCAGCCTCTGATAAGTTGAGTAAAATGTCTTTTATGTATAAATGTAGGCTCTTGGTAAATTTTTGAGTGATTAATAGGATTAATCTTTGATACAAGAGCCGTAGCCTACCAGAGGCGTCCTGGACGCTGTCGCTCGCTAGGTATAAGTTTAGTTAGTCAGAGCGACATTCCTGGTTGTTTTGCTTTAATAAATTTTAGCTATTTAGCATTACATAGGATTTCCTTTCGTGCTTAGTATTATTTTGGCGAAGTATTCGCCATTCTGGCCTACGCTAGGCCATGTAGCCTAGTCGTTTGGTCCTAGTACTTCATGCATGATTTTGGTTTTTCCGAGTGTAATAAAAATTTTATTAAAGCTTTAGGCTATGTTGTATACATTTAAGACTGTGTGGAATATTTCCAAGATAGTATACGAGTGAGTTTCGGTGATTTAGGTAATCGATTCTCTTGGTGCCTAGGCTAGTTGCTTATGGAGCCTTAGTATACTTTATCATACTCCCCGGTTGCTTTCTTTTCTTCGGAGAAGGTATGCAATCCCTTTCCCTCTGTTTAAGCCTTGGGCTTATCCCTAAGTGGTTTTTTCCGAATTTATTTTCGATAAAACTATACTGGGGTGTTACTGTACCTTCCTGTTCCTGTAGTATGGTTCAAAGAGGGACAGAACAACAGAGTTTTTTAGTCTGAGTCTGTGTTTGTCTGGCTTGGGGCAGAGTCCCCCTCGCTGGCCTGACACAGACAAAGGGGGCTTAGCCTCCTTAGGTCACTACCGAAGGTTTCTGTGGATATGATTCCTTCTTTTGTGATCTACCAGACTAGTCCTTGTTGCTGTTCTCGGGGGAGGATAAGTTTCTTTCCCTGGGAGTAGCAACACCTTCCTTGCTTTGGTGCTCTGGGAGCTGGCAAGTATTGCTGGCCTTCCCCCTTAGATCTCCCTTAGGCTAAGGTAAGTTTCTTGGCTGCGGGTGATCTGTCACTAAAGCAAGGTTGGTAGGACCCTCTTGTCCCTTCCCCCTCTTTCTCCGTAATGGCCTAGCCATTACTGTACTGTACGTCGTTCTACATCTGGACCTAGTATAGGTTAGGATGTGGAATTGACTCAGCCCCTTGCCGGCCGGCAGAGCTGCCGGCCGGCAAGGGTCTTATATTTTTGAGTGCTGCCCGGACCTCTCTTGGTCCCTCATCCATGCCTGCCTGTAGAGCCAGATGGCATTGGTCAGGAAGCCTGAATTAGATTCTCCCCTTCCTTATATGCACTCTTTCGGATTGCCGGGCTTGGAGGTTGTGTACACTCTTATCCCGGCATCCATTCTATTTTTCTTCTAGTGCTGTACCCGGCCCGGCTGCCGGCCTATGAGGCCGGCAGCCGGGCAGGTGTAGTCCTCTGGTTCTTTTGCTGCCGGCTGGCATCGGTCTTGTACCTTTGCCGGCCGGCTTATGTCAGCCCTTGTCTGCCGGTCACCAAGAGTGTGGCCGGCAGCTGGGTACTACCTTGTGTAGTTGCCGGCCGGCAGCCATTGCCGGCCGACATTGGCTGTTGCCGAGAGTGCTGCCGCCTTATAGCTGTTAAGTAGTATACTTTAAAGCTAATTATGGTGTGTTGCCGGCCGGCACGTATCCCCCTATACTGTACTAGTATTCTTCAGTATAACATATACAGTAAGAAGAAAACTATGGTAAGGGTTTTGGTACAGCACTGTGTGTTCTAACACTATTGTGTTTTCTTGCACATCCCTTTGCTGTTGCCCTACAGATAGGAAAGTGAGTTCTTTCCTGTCTATTATCCAGGATTTTAAAATCATTGCTTAGGTGTGAGCTCCACCTGTTTCCTCTGGAAACCTTGCAAGAGATTAACCATTTGATTTTATTATCTGGAAGGCTGCAACAATGGGTTGTGAGGGAAACACAAGTGTGTGTCTTTCCTTTATGAATTGTTATGCTATACTATGCATATCCAGTGATACATAGTTCACTTGATACTCATGGAAATTTCTTCTCTTTACAGGAGGACCCTCCGAAGTGCGGAAATGTTTTCTGCAACGTCCGCAGCAAGTACCTCTGCGGACATGAGTGTTGTAGGAGACACGCAGCATGCGCTGTCTCCAAGGATGATCTCCAGTATTGGGACCCTCAGGTATGTACAGTATGCACTAACCTGATTACTGAGGCTTTTGATTCCCCTAGGACTGCGGAATCAAGGGATATAGCAAGGGAGAAGCTTCGTACCTGGGTAAGGGGCTTCCAAAAGAACACCTCTGGCCCTTATCTTCCAAGTGAGAAGATGAGGGCGTATCTTTTTCCCAAGGCATCAGCTGATGCAGTGATTCCCCAGCCTCAAGAGGAGATCCCCCAAGATCAGGTCCAGGTGGACCTTGAAGTCGCGGTCACGATGCAAGACATCCAGTTAGATGACAGGATGTCTGACCTGGACGAGCGTTTGGAACAAGACCTCCTGGCAGAAGGTCAGGATAAAGTTCAAACCCCGGACGTCGTAGAGGATGAGGTCGACGAGGTGTCGGCTACTCCGGTTCAGATTCCAGAGCCTATTCCCTCAACATCAGCCGGTCTCCCAGTAGAACTGGGACAGGCCCTCTCTTCGATTGTTGGAATGATCCAACAAATGCAGAAGGAGAATCAGGAGAAGGCGGCTGCTATGGAACTGCGGATGCAGTCCCTGGCAGAATCACATGGGCCCCGGAAAAGGCTCAATGTGAAAGACCTTCCCTTATGCTCAGATGCTAACCCATGGAGGTATGCTGAGCACATGCCGATGACGACTGGAAAGATCGTCATCTCGGATAAGCTGGGTTCAGTTCCCCTAGAGGAGGTGGAATTCTGGCCCAGCAAGGCATCATATCCGGACTGCTATGTCCGGCTGAGAAAAGAACCAGCTTCAAGGGAGGAGACAGAGCCGAAGGAGGTCATAATCATGGACCACGCTAAGGCTCAAGCCCTACTTTCATCCTCGATGAAGGAGAGGGGCTTCTCTAACTCGAAGGTAGCTGCATTGAGCAAGAAGCTCCCTTCCTTTGTGTCCTCTCCTGCTAGAGCCTTCCCCTTTTTACAGAAAGGGTTTGCGGCTGTCCTAAAGGCAGTCGAGGCCGGCAAGCCTTGCCCCTCCCTGGAGGAGTGTAAACCCTTGTCGCTGGCCCTGCCTATGGACCACAAAGACTGGAAGGATGTCCATCTGACGTTCTCAGTGGGAAAGTTGGAGGCTGATATTGCCGGACGGCAATTCGGCGAGGACCTCCCCAAGCTGTCCGACTCTCTTTTACGAAGAGAGTTCGAGACAAAAGAAAGACTGGCTGCCTCAATGTCTCATCAGACTACTCTTGAGACGATGGCAAGTGACCCCAAGGTCCATGAAATGTTCATGGTGGTGGCTAAGACTCACCTAGCCACAGTGACGAAGGACCTTTATAGCTTCGTCAAGGCAAGGAGAGCTTGTAGGGAGTTCGTGTTCACCGGGGCTACGGTGAGGCACGAGCCAAGGAAGTTAATCTCCTCCAACATTTGGGGAAAAGACCTTTTCCCTGCCGATGTGGTCAAAGAAGTTGTTGATGAGGCCGCCGTGGAGAATAGAAACCTTCTCCAGAAGTGGGGCCTGGCTATCAAAAGAAAGTCTTCCCCGGATGAGGGTCCTCAACCAAAGAGGAAGAATATGAGGACTAGGCTACCGTCTCGGCCAGCCAAGCCCTCTAGACAGCAACAGCTACTGCAATTTCCATTGCCTCCAGTGCCCCAGATGGTGGCGCAAACCCCGACCACTTTCCAGTGGGTACCCCAGGCTGTGCCAGGTCAGTCCACGGCATTCACCCCAACGTTCGAAGGACAGTCTTCTTCCTTTCGAGCAAAGCCTAGAGGAGCAGCCAGAGGCTCGTCTAGGCGCCCCTCAAGGGGAAGGGGATTCAGAGGTGGTCGTGGTCAGGGAGGCAAGACCTCAGGACGGCAGTCCAAGTGAAATGATACCGGTAGGAGGGAGACTGATGAAATTTTGGGATCGTTGGACCTTCGATCCCTGGGCCCAAAGCCTACTCAAGAATGGACTGGGCTGGAGCTGGTACAGCACTCCACCCCCGTGCTTTCGGTTTTTCCAACACTCCACCCCCGTTCTGGAGGAGTACGTTCAAGAACTGTTGGAGAAAAAGGTGATCCGAAAGGTGAAGTCCATCAAATTCCAAGGGAGGCTGTTTTGTGTTCCCAAGAAAGACTCGGAAAAGCTCAGAGTCATTCTGGACTTGTCGCCACTCAACAAGTTCATAGGGAATTGCAAATTCAAAATGCTAACACTGCAACACATAAGGACCTTACTGCCCAAGAGGGCATACTCAGTCTCTATAGACTTGTCAGACGCCTATTGGCACATCCCAATCAGCCGTCGACTCTCCCCCTACCTAGGGTTCAGGCTACAACGGAGACTATACGCCTTCAGAGCCATGCCATTCGGGCTAAACATAGCCCCGAGGATTTTCACAAAGCTTGCGAGCGCAGCTCTCAAACAATTACGCCTAAAGGGAATTCAGGTAGTAGCCTACCTGGACGACTGGCTGGTGTGGGCAGCATCCGAGACCGAATGCTTGCAAGCTTCCAGTCAGGTGATCCAGTTCCTAGAGTACCTAGGCTTCAAGATCAACAGAAAAAAGTCTCGACTTTCTCCATCCCAAAAGTTCCAGTGGCTGGGAATCCACTGGGACCTTTTGTCACACTGTTTCTCCATCCCGACGAAGAAAAGGAAGGAGATAGCGGGCTCTGTCAAGAGACTTCTAGATTCCGAAAGGATATCAAGACGCGAACAGGAGAAGGTACTAGGCTCTCTCCAGTTTGCTTCGGTGACAGACCCAGTGCTAAGAGCACAGCTAAAAGATGCAACCGGAGTTTGGAGAAGGTATGCATCAAACGCGCGAAGAGATCTGAGAAGACCAGTGCCGCCTCGGCTACGTACTCTTCTCAGGCCTTGGTCCCAAGCCAGACATCTAAAGAAGTCTGTTCTTCTTCAGCCACCTCCCCCATCGATGACGATTCACTCAGACGCCTCAAAGGAGGGATGGGGAGGTCACTCTCATCGGAAAAAAGTCCAGGGGACTTGGTCCAAGCTATTCAGGACCTTTCACATAAACTTTCTAGAAGCTATGGCAGTGCTCCTTACCTTAAAGAAAGTCTCCCCGCGTCACTCGATCCACATAAGATTGGTGATGGACAGCGAGGTGGTTGAGATGCTTGAATCGACAAGGGTCGAGGTCACCACCTCTCAACCAGGTGATGTTAGCCATTTTCCGATTGGCGGAAAAGAAGAAGTGGTACCTGTCGGCAGTTCACCTTCAAGGAGTCCGCAACGTGACAGCGGACGCTCTATCCAGGTTCACACCGATAGAGTCGGAATGGTCCTTAGACGCAGGATCATTCTCCTTCATTCTGAATCAAGTCCCAGAACTGCAGATAGACCTCTTTGCGACGAAAGACAACAAGAAGTTGCCCCTGTACGTGTCCCCGTACGAGGACCCCTCAGCGGAAGCAGTGGACGCGATGTCCCTCGACTGGAACAGATGGTCCAGGATTTATCTGTTCTCCCCTCACAACCTTCTGTTGAGGGTCCTCAACAAACTGAGATCCTTCAAGGGGGTAGCGGCAATAGTGGCCCACAAGTGGCCGAACAGCATGTGGTTCCCCTTGGCGTTGGAACTACAGCTGAAGTTTGTGCCGCTACCACATCCAGTTCTGACCCAGCGAGTCCAGAAGTCGACTGTCTGCGCTTCATTACAGAAAACCCGGACCCTGCAGCTCATGATTTTCTCACCCTTGCGGTGAGAAAGCGTTTCGGGATTTCGAAAGCCAGCATAGACTTCCTAGAGGAATATAAGTGCAAATCGACTAGAAGGCAATATGAGTCATCTTGGAGAAAATGGGTGGCCTTTGTAAAGGCAAAGAATCCGCAGGAGATCTCAACAGACTTCTGCTTATCTTTCTTCATCCACCTCCATGGTCAAGGGTTGGCAGCTAACACGATTTCAGTGTGTAAATCTGCTTTGATGAGACCCATTTTATTTGCCTTCCAGATCGACCTAGGTAACGAGATCTTTAATAAAGTTCCGAAAGCCTGTGCTAGGCTCAGACCTTCAGCACCTCCAAAGCCCATCTCATGGTCTTTAGACAAAGTTCTTCATTTCGCCTCCCTGTTGAGCAATGAAGAATGTGCGTTAAAGGATTTGACACAGAAAGTTATTTTCCTATTTGCACTCGCGTCCGGGGCCAAGGTTAGTGAGATCGTAGCCCTCTCGAGAGAGGCAGGTCGTGTTCAGTTCCTGGATGGGGGGGAACTGAACCTGTTTCCGGATCCTACGTTTCTCGCCAAGAATGAGTTACCCACCAACAGGTGGGGTCCCTGGAGAATCTGCCCTCTGAAAGAAGATGCATCTCTATGTCCAGTAGAATGCCTAAAGGTCTATCTTCGTAGAACTTCAGACTTCAAGAGTGGTCAACTATTCAGGGGAGAAACATCAGGCTCAAATTTATCTCTGAATCAACTCAGAGCGAAAATCACATATTTTATTCGCAGAGCGGATCCTGACAGTACACCCGCAGGTCACGATCCGAGGAAAGTTGCCTCATCCCTAAATTTCTTTAATTGTATGGATTTTGAACATCTCCGTTCATACACGGGCTGGAAGTCTTCCAGAGTGTTCTTTCGCCACTATGCGAAGCAAGTAGAGGAACTAAAGAGATCTGTGGTAGCAGTGGGTCGCGTAGTTAACCCTACTGTTTAACTCTGCGAGGAACAGTGGTCTTAATTGGGACGATTAAGTCCAGGGTGAGTGTGTAGGTACATACTGTACTACAAACTAAATGAGGGCACCGGGTGCCCACATAGACTGTTCTTTTTCCAAAGGTGAACCTAGCATAAGTACAGACATGTGTGCCGAGCGTTTTTAACGCTAATGTGATTGATTTGTAATACAGACTTTTATGACTTGATACCTCGGTATCTTAAAAAAGTGGCATTTAGTGTTTTTTCTTTCAGATAAACAAGTTCTGTTTACTATCATACTTATGCTTAAAGTTTTGGGTTATCCTCTTTTTATATATATATATATATATATATATATATAATTGCTGTTAACCTGTCTATTTATTGTCTGTCAATAAACTTGTTCTTGAGAACCTTGCGTCTCTTTCACCTGTGTCAATTTATTGGTATAATTGAGCATTTATTCTATGTACCTTACCTGGGATAATTCTAATAGAATTGTTCTGTTATGCAAGCTATGTTGCATTGGTTTATGTAGTCCCCTATTGGGAGGACTCCGTCCCATAAAGGGACGAGGGCGGTTTTATTAGTTTCTTCCTATGCGGATATAAACCTTTGTCCAATACAAGTATTGTGCGGATTACTGGTCAATATATATTGACGCAGTGGTTCTATACAAACTATGCTTTACTTAATATAGGGCGAGACCACTATATTAGCTTGCCTGGTATTCATACATAGGTATATGTACTCTTCGAGACTTTTCCAGAGTCTAGTAGGACTCTTCCCTGTAGGGGGCAGGAAGCTCTAACATAGTTTATAGTTAGTTGAAAAGATGTATAACGGTAACATCTTAGGTCTCTAGGTCTAGTCGACCGGGGGAAAAATTACCTCCGGGGAGTACGGCACGTTCTGAGAATCCACAGATACAGTAATGCTCTGGTACACTTCCATCAGGACGACATGGCTTGAGCCCAAAAAACGGATTTTGAGCGAAGCGAAAAATCTATTTTTGGGTGAGATGGCCATGTCGTCCTGATGGACCCGCCCTTGCCTTTCTAAGAAAGGGCTGTAGGACCCCTCCCTACATACAGTATCTGTAGCACCTCGTGTACGCTATAAGGAATACAGATGGCGCCAGGATTGGCGCCAGGCACGCATACGAATCGGAGGATAAGGAAGCCTTGGGAGCGGCTCCCCTTTTTCTTTCCCGAATTCGTTTCTTGCCAATCCCTCCTACGAGACGAAATCTCTGTCCAGGATGCAGATTGCCATGTGGCGTGTCAAGAATACGTCCTCTGATATGTCGCGATATCCCTTTCACGAGGGATACTCGCTCCAGGAGTTAGAATTCTGGTACCTTAAGGTAAATTCTCTGGGAATATCGCCGTAGTTGTAATATACCCTAGGAAGCTACCCTATAGGAACTTCCATCAGGACGACATGGCCATCTCACCCAAAAATAGATTTTTCGCTTCGCTCAAAATCCGTTATATATATATATATATATATATATATATATATATATATATATATATATATATATAAATATATATATATATATATATATATATATATATATATATATATATATATATATATATATATATGTATATATATATATAATATATATACATATATATACATATATATATATATATATATATATATATATATATATATATATATATATATATGTATATATATACATATATGTATATATATATATATATATATATATATATATATATATATATATATATATATATATATATATATATATATATATATATATATATAAATATCATTTTCTGAGTGGGAATACCTTAACGTAGGGAAAGGGTTCGTGTATCACCCTGATCAGTAAAGCTGTACTAGTCAGGGGCACCCATACTAGGTTGGTTTGCTGAATAGTCAGACTAAATTCTCCCACCATCGCCAATCCATGGTACCCAGAGTGGTGATGAAAATGGCCAAACCCCAACATGACCATGAACATGTCTGAGGCCTTTGTCCTGCACTGCTCTAGAAACAATTGCATTCGTTGCTTTAAATAAATAAATATATATATATATATATATATATATATATATATATATATATATATATATACAGTATATATATATATATATACAGCATATATATATATATATATATATATATATATATATATATATATATATATATATATATATATAGAGAGAGAGAGAGAGAGAGAGAGAGATGTACTAGTGTATGCTAGACCAATTGTCCGTCTTTTATATTTCATATGATCGTCAAAGAAAGGAAGTTATCATTCAGCACTTAAGTCACGACAATACAGATGCCAAAAACCTCAAGTTAGCATAATCATTGCAATATTTTCCCCTCATTTAAATTGTAAATACATGATTTTAATTAATTTTTATCTATGAATTGCATCATTAACTAAATTTTCATGCATTTCATGTATTGAATACATGCGAGCTTGAAGCTCAGTAGAGGTAAATAAGGATTCAAGTTATTTGATAAACTGGCAACTATTAGTGAACAGCATGAGATTCCCCATGTTATCACATTCGTCAAGTCTCCTCAATGGCTTGAAAACAGATCTCGGCCAGCCTTCTCGGTATTACACTCAGCAACAGTACGAGAGAGACCACCATAGGGTAAGTTAAGCTTTGGATATTAGGTTCGTTTTCGTCAGAGAATAATTACCTTGGGATAAGATAACTTAAGCTTTTATTTTAGGCTTTTCCAATTAGGGTTGTAGCTTGGATAGTAATAATAATAATAATAATATAATAATTAGTTTTGGGATAGGGTAACTTAAGCTTTGATTTTAGGTCCGTCTTCTTCGGAGAGTAATTATTTTGCGATAAGTATAAGTTTAGTTTTGAATCAAGGTTCGTCTTCTTCCGAGAGTAATTATTTTGCATTAGGACAAATTAAGCTTTGATTTTGGGTTCGTTTTCGTCAGTGATTAATTACTTTGCAATAGGGTAAGTTAAGCTTTGATATTGGGTTCGTTTTCATCAGAGAATAGTTACTTTGAGTTAGGGTAAGATAAGCTTTGCTTTCAGTTCGTTTTGTTAAAAAATAATTATTTATCTAGAATTGTAAATAACCTAATAAGGTGGAATCAGATGCCTGTCTTATTGACCACTAAGTTAAATTCTATGTTAATTAATCTGTCTAAAGATATATATATGGTTGATGACATGTCACAGTTATGTGGATATTTTACTGATGGCTCCACTAAAAAATAGGTCCTATAACATTAACAATATCAAAATCTAGCTTTAAATCAGTGGTTCTTAAACGTTTTTTGCCTTGCGCCCCCCTTCTGCATTAAGCATAGATCCCATGACCTCCCCCCCCTCCCCACTTTTGAAATTTCTGCCAAAGTACAAAGTATTATTTCAATAAAATAAACATTGTTCATAGAAAACGGGTAAAATAAATATATTATGATGAAACAAAATTTTATCATAATCTTTTTTCAAACTGTTTTAGCATTATACAGATTACAGTTATTACATTGATAGAAAATACTGGAAAAAATACAAATTACTGAAAAAATAAAACATAATTTTTACTCTTAATACAATCATTCATGGATCATGACCACATCAAAAAATATTACACATCCTCCTTAGTAATTGATTTATCCATATTTATGTAGTATTGTAAAACAAAAGACATCATAATTACTACATTTTTATTTTTATTGTCACTATTTTAACTACTTGCGCCCCCCTTGAAAGCTCCTAGGGCGCGCCCCCCAGTTTAAGAATCACTGCTTTAAATCGTCGAAAAAGAATGAAAGAGTCACAAATTAACACCTTACACAATCCCTGTAGGAATGTTTGAATAAATAAATTTTTTCTGTGAGTATAAACTAAAAATATATATTCTTTTCTGAAATTAAAATTTTTTGAGGAAACGATTAATAAAAGAAAAAATAGATTACTGAATCAGAAACACTGTGAGAATGCTGGCCCAATTGTATAAAAACAACAGGAACAACAAATGCAGCCGTTTCTAGCCCACTGCAGGACAAAGGCCTCAGATATGTCCTTATTCGTGCCTGGGGTTTAGCTAGTTTTTATGTGGTGGCCTATGTGGTAATGTCCCTGACTGCTGAACGCCAGACTAGAGTTCGAGTACCACTTAAACTCGTTAGTTTCTTTGGTCGCTGCAATTTTAACATCCTCATGAGCTAAGGATGGGGGGGGGAGCCTTTGGGTCTATCTGGTGAGTCATCAGCACCCATTGCCTTGCCCTCCTTGGTCCTAGCTAGGGTGGGGAGGGGGCTAGGGCGCTGATCATATATATATATGGTCAGTTTCTAGGGCATTGTCCTACTTGATAGGGCAAGGCCACTGTCCCTTGCCTCTGCCATTCATGAGCAGCCTTTAAACCTTTAAACACTGTCCACTGTGGATTGGTGATGGTGGGAGCCTCGTCTGATCACTCACAGCAAACCAACATAGTTTGAGGTGGCCCTGACTAGTACAGCTTTGCTGATTATGGCGATACACAAAACTTTTTCACTACGTTAAGGTATCCCCACTCAGAAAGGGAGTATATAAACATCATGCAGTAAATGCAATGATGTAATAGAAGTGTTGAGATTTTATGATCAAGATAATTGAAAAAGGTCAAAAAGATAATTTAATGTGGTGGTAGAGTTAATTTCGGTGAGTAGGGAATGCTTTAAAAGAACACAGGATTATAGTAGCAGAAGGGCCTGAGGTAGATGGAGGAGGGATAAATGGCATCTGTACACTATATAATGTGCACTATGGGTATTACTTTAAGATAAAGTAGTTCTAAGAGAAGGACAATCCAAAAACAAACCAATGTTCTCTATAGAGTCTTGGGTACTGCAATAGCCTCTGAACCATGGTCTTCCATTGTCTTGGGTACTGCAATAGCCACTGAACCATGGTCTTCCATTGTCTTGGGTACTGCAATAGCCACTGAACCATGGTCTGCCTCTGAACCATGGTCTTCCATTGTCTTGGGTACTGCAATAGCCTCTGAACCCTGGTCTTCCATTGTCTTGGGTACTGCAATAGCCACTGAACCCTGGTCTTCCATTGTCTTGGGTACTGCAATAGCCACTGAACCCTGGTCTTCCATTGTCTTGGGTACTGCAATAGCCACTGAACCATGGTCTTCCATTGTCTTGGGTACTGCAATAGCCACTGAACCATGGTCTTCCATTGTCTTGGGTACTGCAATAGCCACTGAACCATGGTCTTCCATTGTCTTGGGTACTGCAATAGCCTCTGAACCATGGTCTTCCATTGTCTTGGGTACTGCAATAGCCTCTGAACCATGGTCTTCCATTGTCTTGGGTACTGCAATTGCTACTGAACCATGGTCTTCCATTGTCTTGGGTACTGCAATAGCCTCTGAACCATGGTCTTCCATTGTCTTGGGTACTGCAATAGCCTCTGAACCATGGTCTTCCATTGTCTTGGGTACTGCAATAGCCACTGAACCATGGTCTTCCACTGTCTTGGGTACTGCAATAGCCACTGAACCATGGTCTTCCATTGTCTTGGGTACTGCAATAGCCACTGAACCATGGTCTTCCATTGTCTTGGGTACTGCAATAGCCACTGAACCATGGTCTTCCATTGTCTTGGGTACTCCAATAGCCACTGAACCATGGTCTTCCATTGTCTTGGGTACTGCAATAGCCTCTGAACCATGGTGTTCCATTGTCTTGGGTACTGCAATAGCCACTGAACCATGGTCTTCCATTGTCTTGGGCACTGCAATAGCCTCTGAACCATGGTCTTCCATTGTCTTGGGTACTGCAATAGCCACTGAACCCTGGTCTTCCATTGTCTTGGGCACTGCAATAGCCACTGAACCATGGTGTTCCATTGTCTTGGGTACTGCAATAGCCACTGAACCCTGGTCTTTCATGGTCTTGGGCACTGCAATAGCCACTGAACCATGGTCTTCCATTGTCTTGGGTACTGCAATAGTCTCTGTATCATGGTCTTCTATTGTGTTGTGTTAGAGTTCTTTTGCTTGAGGGTACACTCGGTCACACTATTCTTTCTGGTTTCATTTTCTTTTGTTTTATTATAGTTTCAAAGGAAATATTTATTTTAATGTTGTTACTGTTCTTAAAATATCTTATTTTTCCTTGTTTATTTTCCTCACGAGACTATTTTTCCAGTTGGGGCCCCTGGGCTTGTAGCTCCATGATTTTCCAAATTTGGGTGTAGCTTAGCAAGTAATAAGAATAATCTGATTTCTTAGCGTTCAGCTTTACCTCCATTCGCGATCCATTTCTTCTTGGTGCCCATCTTTTTTTAACTTTAAATTCATGATGCAACTAAATGGATTTCCCCCAAGTTAGGCTTAGTGGAGATTGGTTTCCCCGGCCAAAGCCCCTGCTTATATACCCTCAAAATCATGAATCTAATCTAAGGTATCAAAAGCCTTAATCTCAAAATGTTGGTCAAGAAATTAGACCTTTAAGAAATTGAGGAAGACAAGACAAAATCTCTATTCTGAACTAAGGATTTAAACTAAGAGAACACGACATAGTTTAAGGGTCATCTGAGTATAATGAGTATATAATTATTATTATCATTATTATTATTATTATTATCATTATTATTATTATTATTATCAAATGCTAAGCTACAACCCTAGTTGGAAAAGCAGGATATTATAAGCCCAGGGGCCCCAACAGGGAAAATAGCCCAGTGAGGAAAGGGAACAAGGAGAAAAAGAATATTTAAAGAACAGTAAAAACATTGAAATAAATATTTCCTATATAAACTATAAAAACTTTAACAAAACAAGAGGAAGAGAAACTAGATAAGATTTTGAATAAAAAGTAAAATTTTAAATAGAAGCAAAGTTTTTTAATAAAGAGCAAAGTTTTTAAAAAATAATAAGCAAGGTTTTTAAATAAAGAAGCAAAATTTTTAAATAAAATGCAAAGTTTTTAAATGAAAAAGAAATGTTTAAAATAAAAAGCAAAGTTTCTTAAATAAAAAGCAAAGTTTTTAAATAAAAAGTTTTTTTTTTCAAATAAAAAGCAATTTTTAAATAATAAAGCAAAGTTTTTATACAAACAAGCAGTTTTTTTTAAATGAAAAGCAAAGTTTTTTTTAAAAATGAAAACCAAAGTATTTAAATAAAAAGCAGATTTTAACTACCAATCAAAGATTTCAAAAATAAAAATAAAGTTTTTAAATACAAAATCAAAATTGTAAACCAGATAAGAGGTCATATCAGCTTTAAGGTATAAATTAGGAAACATTTATATATCGCCATGATCAGTAAAGCTATACTTCTCAAAGCCACCCATACTAGGTTGGTTTGCTTTGAGCGATCAGACTTAAGTCTCCCACTATCACCAATCCGCACTGACCAGAAAAAGGGTATGTCTGAGGCCTTTGTCCTGTAGTGGAGTAGAAATGCCTGCATTTGCTTTTTAAAGGCTTAAAAGCCACTCATGAATGGCAGGGGCAAGGGAGAGTGACATTGCCCTATCGAGCAGGACAATGCCCTAGAGACTGACCATATACATATATGATCAGAGCCCAAGACCCCTCTTCATCCAAGATAGGACCAAGGAGGACCAGGCACTGAATCCTGATGACTCAGCAGATAGACTTATAAGCTCCCCCAAATCTCCCATCCTTAGCTCACAAGGATGGTGAGGTTGCAGTGACCAAAGAAAGTAACGATTTTGAGCGGGACTCGAATCCCAGTCTGGCATTCACAAGTCAGGGACGTTACTACATCGACCACCACAATCCTAGTTGTAGTTTAAAAGA
>NC_090725.1:297731413-297738913 GCF_036898095.1 Palaemon carinicauda | reverse complement strand
TGGGCTTATAGCATCCTCCTTTTCCAACTAGAGCTGTAGCTTGGCTAGTAACAATGATGATAATATGCATTCATTCACTTATTGATGTATATAAAATTTAACATTTCATAGTTAACTGATTGTGTTAGTGACCATTTTCTGGTATAGTGATAAACGAAATTGCTCTCTCTCTCTCTCTCTCTCTCTCTCTCTCTCTCTCTCTCTCTCTCTCTCTCTCTCTCTCTCTCTCTCTCTCTCTCTCTTCATATCACTGTGTACTGATGAAGCATGTCACATACATATCTTTAGGAATATCCTTATTAATTTATAGTCTTACATATAATCATAATTCCTTTTGAAATAACGATGTTTGGTATAACATTCAAATACAAATATTCAACTTCCAGAGAATTATGTGCTGTTCTTTTTCTTCTATCCTGTTAGAAGAATTATTTCCCAGGGAATTAAGTGCTGCTCTTTGTCCATTTCAAATTTATCTTCTGAATATGATATATTCTTCAAGTCAGCTACTTTTAGGACATTTATGTTCCAGAAAATATTAATCCTGTTAGAAGAATTATTTCCAAGATAATTAAGGGCTGATCTTCTATCCAGTTCAAATTTATCTTCTGAATTTGATATTTTCTTCAAGTCAGATACTTTCAAGGACATTTTATGTTCCAGAAAATAATCCTGTTAGAAGAATTATTTCCCAGAGAATTAAGTGCTGTTCTTTGTCCATTTAAAATTTATCTTCTGAATTTGATATTTTCTTCAAGTCAGACACTTTCAATAACATTTATGTTCCAGAAAGTATTAATCCTGTTAGAAGAATTATTTTCCCAGAGAGTTAGGTGCTGTTCTTCTATCCAGTTCAAATTTATCTTCTGATTTTGATATTTTCTTCAAGCCAGATACTTTCAAGGACATTTACGTTCCAGAAAATTTTAATCCTGTTAGAAGAATTATTTCCAAGAGAATTTAGGGCTGTTCTTCTATCCAGTTCAAATTTATCTTCTGATTTTGGTATTTTCTTCAGGTCAGATACTTTCAAGGACATTTATGTTCCAGAAAATATTAATCCTGTTAGAAGAATTATTTTCCCAAAAATAGCTCTTCATGTGAAGAGTCCATAATAGACTGTAACAATAATTTACTCTAAGTAACTCCTTTAGTAGCTCTTGGTAATTGTGCCTTTAAATTTAAAGTGTGATCCTTATTCATCTCAAGAACAGCCACAGTAGACACCTATTATAAACAAATGGAAAAAGTTCAATATCATTACAATTAATGCTATGACTTATCTCATACACGCACGAATACCTTCAAATCTCTGAATCAGTAAGAAATTAATGTTATTGTGTTATGTCTAGAAATATTTTGATTATTTGTGTTCTCGAAACGATTCCAAACAATAACTATCCATATAAGCTATCACTTTTGATAGCAGGATGATTTTTTATATGCTTTGCTTTAATTAAGGCTGGAACGATGTATCGTGGCATAATCCAAAGGCAATGACACCTCATCTTGAAGAGCTGGCCAAGGGTGGCGTCGTTCTGAACCAGGCTTACGTACAGCCGATATGTACCCCAACTAGATCTGCTCTTTTGACAGGACGATATCCATACACTTTAGGCAGACAGGTAGTGTTACAGTAATAATATTACCATCAATATCTTTCTTATGGTCATTATCGTCAGTAGTATTATTGTTATCATTACTAATGTTGTTATAAACAAATTGAGAAATCACTGTATTAGATTATTCGAGTCTTCAGAATTTTTTCACTTTCTGCTGTTTTAGGAGTTCTGTAGTTTGTTATTAATTTATTTCTATTTCGAGCGAGGTGTTTTGTGGCCAGAGGAACCAACGGGTCTTACTATCAAGCACAAGATAATCCCACAAGCATTGAAAGCTGTCGGATATTCAACGCACATTGTTGGCAAGTAAGATACATTTCTGTTTTGATACTTCTAGACTAATCAGTTTTGGCTATTAAAGCTGCCTCTAAATTAGTTTTTGTAATTTTTCTTGGCAAGTAAGATACGTTTCTGTTTTGATACTTCTAGACTAATGAGTTTTGCCTATTAAAGCAGCCTGTAAGTCAGTTTTAGTAATTTTTCTTGGCAAGTAAGATACATTTCTGTTTTGATACTTCCAGCCTAATCAGTTTTACCTATTAAAGCTGCCTGTAAGTCAGTTTTAGTAATTTTTCTTGGCAAGTAAGATACATTTCTGTTTTGATACTTCCAGCCTAATCAGTTTTACCTATTAAAGCTGCCTGTAAGTCAGTTTTAGTAATTTTTCTTGGCAAGTAAGATACATTTCTGTTTTGATACTTCCAGCCTAATCAGTTTTACCTATTAAAGCTGCCTGTAAGTCAGTTTTAGTAATTTTTCTTGGCAAGTAAGATACATTTCTGTTTTGATACTTCCAGCCTAATCAGTTTTACCTATTAAAGCTGCCTGTAAGTCAGTTTTAGTAATTTTTCTTGGCAAGTAAGATACATTTCTGTTTTGATACTTCCAGCCTAATCAGTTTTACCTATTAAAGCTGCCTGTAAGTCAGTTTTAGTAACTTTTCTTGGCAAGTAAGATACATTTCTGTTTTGATACTTCCAGCCTAATCAGTTTTACCTATTAAAGCTGCCTGTAAGTCAGTTTTAGTAATTTTTCTTGGCAAGTAAGATACATTTCTGTTTTGATACTTCCAGCCTAATCAGTTTTACCTATTAAAGCTGCCTGTAAGTCAGTTTTAGTAATTTTTCTTGGCAAGTAAGATACATTTCTGTTTTGATACTTCCAGCCTAATCAGTTTTACCTATTAAAGCTGCCTGTAAGTCAGTTTTAGTAACTTTTCTTGGCAAGTAAGATACATTTCTGTTTTGATACTTCCAGCCTAATCAGTTTTACCTATTAAAGCTGCCTGTAAGTCATTTCTTGTAACTTTACATCTTAGTTCACCATCCATTACTGTGGTCCTAGTTTTAAGTAAGAAATACCTGTTAGGAAATGTGATTAACATCAAGTTAGCAAACTTAAGTTAGTTTTGCATATTCCGCAGTGGCCCAATGTGACTGACTTTACGGGCTTTTAGCAGATCTGCACAATGACAATCTATGATATTCACGTCCGCTTGCATATGTGCATTCTCTGCTCTAGTGCAAATACTGTACACCTAATATATATATATATATATATATATATATATATATATATATATATATATATATATATATATGTATGTATAATATATATATATATATATATATATATATATATATATATATATATTATAGAAAAATTAAGCTAAATCCTCTTCAAAATAAACACATTTGGTAAAAATTACGTGTCTAGAATGTGACTATAACTATACAACTCTGATCAGCTGGGTACTCGCTTACTATCTCGATGTCATGCACCCAAAGAGCACGAATTTCACCCTAATCTTATCATCAGATGGCACTTAGGCTTCTGCTCTTGGGACTACACGCCAACAAGCCGAGGTTTCGATACGTTCTGGGGATACTACACAGGAGCTGAGGACTATTATCATCACGTTCGGCCCAGCTGGTATCAAGGAAAGCCAGTGCACCCAGACCAACCTTTAGGAAGCAGTAGGAAATTAACAATTCTTCTCGTTCCATTATTTGCTTATATTTCCAAATGAAGATTTGATCAGTCAATAGACTCTAGTATAAGTATCTTTGTTATATTTCATGAGAGAAGCAGTTAATTTACTTGTCATAGTTTTATAATGATGACGTTCTAACATATAATTTATCTATTCCTTGCATATGAAGGACTTTCATTACTGCTGAAGTTTTGGCAGAATTAAAACTTTCACATAGTCTATAAAGGGCATACATTAAACATGAAAAATCCTAAAGCCATTTTGCATCGTATCTTGTGTGGCGGTGGAATTACCTAAATAGAAAAACAACAGCTGGAGATTCGAGTCAGTATGTTAAAGTCTTTTAAAGTGGGGATACTTTAACGTGGAGAAATTAATTTGTGCATCGCCATGATAGGCAAAGCTGTACTCGTCAGGACCACCCATACTAGGTTAGTTTGCTGCAAGCGATCAGGCGAAAGTCTCCAACCATCAACAATCCGCAGTGGCCAGCGCAGTGATGGAACCTGGCCAAACCCCAGACATGGCTAAGGACATGTCTGAGGCCTTTGCCCCTTTTTGGACTAGAAATGGCTGCAATTGCTGTTTTTAGAGACTTCATGCTTACTTCATTTTCCTGTTAAACAGAAAAACTCATGTCAATAATCCCTATTAATAAAATTCTTCTTCCTCTTGGGTATCAGGAAGCAACAGCATACCCTTTGGGTACGACTTCAGAAACAACACGGATCCTGAATACAGTGTTGATGGCCAATACTCAACGGTAAGATCAAACTGCAATTTAATCAGATAATTGAGTGCCCTCTCTTTACCAATAATATTATCCTGCTGTTAGCATATAAATTTTTACAGGTTTAGTTAAGTGGAAGGGTTTGACAGTGATATGCTTCATATATATCCCCCACACACACAAACACACACACACACACACACACACACTTTGAATAGATATTATCTTGGTGAAATTCGATAATCGAAGACAGCATCACTCCGGAAAATCTGTGATGCTGTCTTCCGTTCTTGGACGCCACTAAGATAGCTTTTCATTATAAACGTAATGTAGCATGCCTAAGTACTATATATATATATATATATATATTTATATATATATATATATATATATATATATATATATATAGATAGATAGATATTCATATATTATATACATCTATATACTGTATATATGTAAGTATATATAGGATATATATTTAAAACAGAACCCTATGCACATACAAACACATTACATATATATATATATATATATATATATATATATATATATATATATATAGACCATATATAATAAAAAACAAGTATCTGGGTATACGCATATATATATATATATATATATATATATATATATACATATATATAGCCCCGTAAAATAAAGAACAAGTGTCTGCTTATACATATATGAATATATATATATATATATATATATATATATAATATATATATATATATACTGTATATATATGGATATATATACACATATATATATATATATATATATATATATATATATATATATATATATATATATATGTATGTATCCAGTCACAGCCAGCGGCATTGCCATAGGTATAACTACTCTCTCACACCCCACCCATCAGGTAGGGGAAAGAGAGTAGTCATACCCTGATGAGAGGGGTTGTAGTTAGGGAAGGGTTGAATCTCTGTGTGTGTGCATGTGTGGATATCTATTTAAATATTTAGTCGTCATTTTTGATAGGTCGCATACACCACTATACATACAATTCGTTCCATTTCAGTATGTGTTTTCATCCTACATCGAAGACCTACTAAGGACAAGAAACGCGAGCGACCCTATGTTCCTCTACCTGCCATTCCAGAGCGTTCATTCTCCTCTCCAAGTTCCGAAAAACTACACCGCGCCCTTCGAACACATTAAGGACCAGGCGCGTAGGGTAAAATTGGGTAATGGAAATCACCAAGTTCTAATTTGCCTATTGTTATCATTAGCTTTCAAGCTTACAGGTTCATTTTCTTAAGTGGAAAATCATTTGCTGTCTTTTCACATAAGCCCTCAAGGCCTAATAAAATTCGAGAATGCATAGCACCTTTATTTGCAGATCAGCGATTTTCGTGCAGGTGATATTTCAAATGATTTAAAAGATGGGATTTTACTTAAAAGTGGTTAAATACTGTACTGTAATTGTTCAGTGGCTAATTTCATCTTGGTAAGGGTAGAAGAGACACTTTAGCGATAGTAAACAGCTCTACTAAGAGGTCACTCCAAAATCCAACCATTGTTTCTAGTCTTGGGAAGTACCATAGCTTTTGTACCATAGTCTTCCACTGTCTTGGGTTAGAGTTCTCTTACTTCAGGTTACACTCAGGCCCATCATTCTATCTGTTTCCTTATTTCCTTTCCTCACTGGGCTATTACCCTTGTTGGAGCCCTTGGGCTTACAGAATTCTGCCTTTTCCACTAAGGTTGTAGCTTAGCCCATAATAATAATAATAATAATACTGTAGTTGTTTGATTTACATTATAGGAATGATATTGGCCTTAGACGAAGCTGTAGGCCGGGTTTTGCAATCTTTGAAGGACACCGGTCATTATGACAATTCCGTCATCATTTTCACCTCTGACGTGAGTATATCTGGGAGGCAACAGAGTCCAGCCCAATATCTTTAACATGCTCTTACCACAATCAACGTGATTGTGCACCACCTTCTCCCAGCTGATTCATGTAAACATAACAATGATGATGATAAAATAAATTATACATAATTATGATAAATTGAATAGTGACCCACATGGCTTGTATTTGCAGAACATCCATGTACCGCTTGCCAAAACAGCGGAGCAATGAGATAATGTTTATTTGCGAGAGAGCCAAACCACGGCAGAGAAGAGACATATGAGTAGCGATCGGTCCCGGTACTTGTGGGTGCAGCATGTTGAAGACTTTTTGCTGGACACTGTCAAGGCTGTATATTTGTGCCATAAAATTTACAAGCACTTCTTAACTTTCTCTTGCTTATTTTTTCTTTTGTTTTGACTCCAGTTTGACCTGTGTTTCTAATACATAGCTAAATATACTGCAATACCTAAGAAAAATCATTATTCTTATATATAATATGATTCACTGATGCAATATTCTCTAGTTAATTTAGCTATAAGAAATTTTATGATTGTTACTTGGTTTGCAGTATAGTGAATTTTGGTTCCAACTTTATCATAACTTGAACACTAAATTCATCACTATTTCTTTCATAAATTTCTTTGGCATATAAGTGCAGGTGATATTTCCTCAGGTTTTATATCAATAAAGAATAATTAATATATTTTCCATAGGCGATACCCTGTTTTCCATATGAGTAAACTATTCATATAGTTTCTTAGTGTTATCGTCATCAGGAGTAGCATCTCCTCCTATGCCTATTGACGCAAAGGGCCTCAGTTAGATTTCGCCAGTCATCTCTATCTTGAGCTTTTAAATCAATACTTCTCCATTCATCGCCTCCTACTTTTTAGTGATAAAAACTGTATCATTCAGTAAAGAAATGAATGACTTCTAATCCACAAACGTTAATTTCCAGAATGGTGGTCCGACTGTTTCTGCAGGTAACAATTGGCCTCTGAGGGGAAACAAAACGACCCTTTGGGAAGGGGGAACAAGAGTACCAGCTTTTGTCCACTCCCCTCTTTTACCCAACAAGGGCACTGTCTCTAACAAGTAAGCTCTTCCCAGGAATGAAGATTTGTATCATATCCAGTTTGCAGTGGGCTATCTATTACGTAGCAATTCTTCCTAGTTAGCAAGATTTGAATTATATCTAGATTCTCTCAAGTAACAAGTTAACATTAATACTAGTAAGAAAGATTAATATTATGTTCCAACTCTGTTGTATTCG
>NC_090725.1:297721413-297723913 GCF_036898095.1 Palaemon carinicauda | reverse complement strand
AAATGTAAAACTTTAGAAATATGAAAGCAAACTACCTCTGGTACTCTTTTAAAACGCAATACTTTCGCAATATAAAAGCAAACTACCTCTGGTCCTCTTTTAAAACTAAATACTTTCGCAATATAAAAGCAAACTACCTCTGGTACTCTTTTAAAACGTAATACTTTCGCAATATAAAAGCAAACTACCTGTGGTCCTCTTTTAAAACGTAATACTTTCGCAATATAAAAGCAAACTACCTCTGGTCCTCTTTTAAAACGAAATACTTTCGCAATATAAAAGCAAACTACCTGTGGTCCTCTTTTAAAACGTAATACTTTCGCAATATAAAAGCAAACTACCTGTGGTCCTCTTTTAAAACGTAATACTTTCGCAATATAAAAGCAAACTACCTGTGGTCCTCTTTTAAAACGTGATACTTTCGCAATATAAAAGCAAACTACCTCTGGTCCTCTTTTAAAACGAAATACTTTCGCAATATAAAAGCAAACTACCTGTGGTCCTCTTTTAAAACGTTATACTTTCGCAATATAAAAGCAAACTACCTGTGGTCCTCTTTTAAAACGTAATACTTTCGCAATATAAAAGCAAACTACCTGTGGTCCTCTTTTAAAACGTGATACTTTCGCAATATAAAAGCAAACTACCTCTGGTCCTCTTTTAACATATAATACGCTCGCAATAGAAAAGTAAACTACTTCTGGTCCTCTTATAAAACGTAATAAAACGTAATACTTTCGCAATATGAAAGCAAACTACCTCTGGCCCTTTTATAAACTGTAATATTTTTGGAATATAAAGGAAAACTACTTCTGGTCCGCTCATAAAACGTAATACTTTCGCAATATATAAGTAAACTACCTCTAGTCCTCTTTTATAATGTAATACTTTCACAATATAAAAGGAAATTACCTCTAGTCCTCTTTTAAAATGTAATACTTTTGCAATATAAAAGCAAACTACTTCTGGTCCTCTTTTAAAACGTAATACTTTTACAATATAAAAGCAAACTACCTCTGGTCCTATAATAAACCGTAATACTTTTGAAATATAAAAGAAAACTACCTCTGGTCCTCTTTTAAAATGTAATACTTTCGCAATATAAAAGCAAACTACTTCTGGTCCTCTTTTAAAACGAAATACTTTTACAATATAAAAGGAAACTACCTCTGGTCCTCTTTTAAAACGTAATACTTTCGCAATATAAAAGCAAACTACCTCTGGTCCCCTTTTAACACGTAATACTTTCGCAATAGAAAGGAAACTACCTCTGGTCCTCTTATAAAACGTAATACGCTCGCAATAGAAAAGCAAACTACCTCTGGTCCTCTTTTAACACGTAATACTTTCGCAATAGAAAGGAAACTACCTCTGGTCCTCTTATAAAACGTAATACGCTCGCAATAGAAAAGCAAACTACCTCTGGTCCTCTTTTAACACGTAATACTTTCGCAATAGAAAAGTAAACTACCTCTGGTCCTCTTTTAAAACGTAATACTTTCGCAATAGAAAAGTAAACTACCTCTGGTCCGCTTTTAAAACGTAATACTTTCGCAATAGAAAAGTAAACTACCTCTGGTCCACTTTTAAAACGTAATACTTTCGCAATAGAAAAGTAAACTACCTTTGGTCCGCTTATAAAACGTAATACTTTCGTACTATAAAAGCAAACTACCTCTGGTCCTCTTTTAACACGTAATACTTTCGCAATAGAAAAGTAAACTACCTCTGGTCCGCTTTTAAAACGTAATACTTTCGCAATAGAAAAGTAAACTACCTCTGGTCCGCTTTTAAAACGTAATACTTTCACAATAGAAAAGTAAACTACCTCTGGTCCTCTTTTAAAACGTAATACTTTCGCAATAGAAAAGTAAACTACCTCTGGTCCGCTTATAAAACGTAATACTTTCGCAATATAAAAGCAAACTACCTCTGGTCCTCTTTTAACACGTAATACTTTCGCAATAGAAAAGTAAACTACCTCTGGTCCGCTTATAAGACGTAATAAAACTTAATACTTTCGCAACATGAAAGCAAACTACCTCTGGCCCTCTTATAAACCATAATACTTTTGGAATATAAAAGAAAACTACCTCTGGTCCGCTCATAAAACGTAATACTTTCGCAATGTAAAAGCAAACTTCCTCTAGTCCTCTTTTAAAATGTAATACTTTCGCAATATATAAAAAAAACTACCTCTGGTCCTCTTTTAAACGTAATACTTTTGCAATATAAAAGCATACTATCTCTGGTCCTGTTTTAAAACGTTATACTTACGCAATATAAAAGCAAACTACCTCTGGTCCTCTTATAAAACGTAATACTTTCGCATTATAAAAACCAACTACCTCTGGTCCTGTTTCAAACTTAATACTTTCGCAATATAAAAGCAAACTACCTCTGGTCCTCTTTTAAAACATAATACTCTCACTAATACATAGGCAAACAAGAGAGATAACTTTTCAATTCTTCAACGCTAAGATTCAAGCTTGTGCTAAAA
>NC_090725.1:297713913-297716413 GCF_036898095.1 Palaemon carinicauda | reverse complement strand
CGTAAAAAAAAGCATCTCTCTCTCTCTCTCTCTCTCTCTCTCTCTCTCTCTCTCTCTCTCAGGGTTGAGATCTCTTTGCAGGACAATGCACCAGCACACACACCGCATACTAAACTTTGCGAAAAATACAAAGATACGCAAAAAAAGCATCTCTCTCTCTCTCTCTCTCTCTCTCTCTTTCTGGGTTGAGATCTCTTTGCAGGACAATGCACCAGCGCACACAATGCATACTAAACTTTGCGAAAAATACGAAGATACGCAAAAAAAGCATCTCTCTCTCTCTCTCTCTCTCTCTCTCTCTCTCTCTTTCTGGGTTGAGATCTCTTTGCAGGACAATGCACCAGCAGACACACCGCATACTAAACTTTGCGAAAAATACGAAGATACGCGAAAAAAGCATCTCTCTCTCTCTCTCTCTCTCTCTCTCTCTCTCTCTGGGTTGAGATCTCTTTGCAGGACAATGCACCAGCACACACACCGCATACTAAACTTTGCGAAAAATACGAAGATACGCGAAAAAAGCATCTCTCTCTCTCTCTCTCTCTCTCTCTCTCTCTCTCTGGGTTGAGATCTCTTTGCAGGACAATGCACCAGCACACACACCGCATACTAAACTTTGCGAAAAATACGAAGATACGCGAAAAAAGCATCTCTCTCTCTCTCTCTCTCTCTCTCTCTCTGGGTTGAGATCTCTTTGCAGGACAATGCACCAGCACACACACCGCATACTAAACTTTGCGAAAAATACGAAGATACGCGAAAAAAGCATCTCTCTCTCTCTCTCTCTCTCTCTCTCTCTGGGTTGAGATCTCTTTGCAGGACAATGCACCAGCACACACACCGCATACTAAACTTTGCGAAAAATACGAAGATACGCGAAAAAAGCATCTCTCTCTCTCTCTCTCTCTCTCTCTCTCTGGGTTGAGATCTCTTTGCAGGACAATGCACCAGCACACACACCGCATACTAAACTTTGCGAAAAATACGAAGATACGCAAAAAAAGCATCTCTCTCTCTCTCTCTCTCTGGGTTGAGATCTCTTTGCAGGACAATGCACCAGCACACACACCGCATACTAAACTTTGCGAAAAATACGAAGATACGCGAAAAAAGCATCTCTCTCTCTCTCTCTCTCTCTCTCTGGGTTGAGATCTCTTTGCAGGACAATGCACCAGCACACACACCGCATACTAAACTTTGCGAAAAATACGAAGATACGCGAAAAAAGCATCTCTCTCTCTCTCTCTCTCTCTCTCTCTCTGGGTTGAGATCTCTTTGCAGGACAATGCACCAGCACACACACCGCATACTAAACTTTGCGAAAAATACGAAGATACGCGAAAAAAGCATCTCTCTCTCTCTCTCTCTCTCTCTCTCTCTGGGTTGAGATCTCTTTGCAGGACAATGCACCAGCACACACACCGCATACTAAACTTTGCGAAAAATACGAAGATACGCGAAAAAAGCATCTCTCTCTCTCTCTCTCTCTCTCTCTCTCTCTGGGTTGAGATCTCTTTGCAGGACAATGCACCAGCACACACACCGCATACTAAACTTTGCGAAAAATACGAAGATACGCGAAAAAAGCATCTCTCTCTCTCTCTCTCTCTCTCTCTCTCTCTGGGTTGAGATCTCTTTGCAGGACAATGCACCAGCACACACACCGCATACTAAACTTTGCGAAAAATACGAAGATACGCGAAAAAAGCATCTCTCTCTCTCTCTCTCTCTCTCTCTCTCTCTGGGTTGAGATCTCTTTGCAGGACAATGCACCAGCACACACACCGCATACTAAACTTTGCGAAAAATACGAAGATACGCAAAAAAAGCATCTCTCTCTCTCTCTCTCTCTGGGTTGAGATCTCTTTGCAGGACAATGCACCAGCACACACACCGCATACTAAACTTTGCGAAAAATACGAAGATACGCGAAAAAAGCATCTCTCTCTCTCTCTCTCTCTCTCTCTGGGTTGAGATCTCTTTGCAGGACAATGCACCAGCACACACACCGCATACTAAACTTTGCGAAAAATACGAAGATACGCGAAAAAAGCATCTCTCTCTCTCTCTCTCTCTCTCTCTCTCTGGGTTGAGATCTCTTTGCAGGACAATGCACCAGCACACACACCGCATACTAAACTTTGCGAAAAATACGAAGATACGCAAAAAAAGCATCTCTCTCTCTCTCTCTCTCTGGGTTGAGATCTCTTTGCAGGACAATGCACCAGCACACACACCGCATACTAAACTTTGCGAAAAATACGAAGATACGCGAAAAAAGCATCTCTCTCTCTCTCTCTCTCTCTCTCTGGGTTGAGATCTCTTTGCAGGACAATGCACCAGCACACACACCGCATACTAAACTTTGCGAAAAATACGAAGATACGCGAAAAAAGCATCTCTCTCTCTCTCTCTCTCTCTCTCTCTCTGGGTTGAGATCTCTCTGCAGGACAATGCACCAGCACACACACCGCATACTAAACTTTGCGAAAAATACGAA
>NC_090725.1:297691413-297708913 GCF_036898095.1 Palaemon carinicauda | reverse complement strand
CATATACACGGTATATGAATGAGTATATGAATTTCTCAAATATTTTGCAGTGTTTGTCTGTAAACTCTCATTTTTTTCTTTTATAACCCCAACTTAGTTTTTAAACCTGTCAAACTGTTTACAAAATTCTCAATGACTTTTTTTCCAGGATAATCATCTCAGTAACCGACTCACATGTGAAATTTGCCAGAGAACTTATACAAGCATGCAGTCAACTTCCAAAATGCTAGACTGCGGCCATTGCTCTTGCAAAGATTGCATTAAGCACACCCTGAAATTGGAAAATAAATGTCCAGTATGCCTCTATACAACAGCCATAATGAAAACAAGAGAACAATACTCCAGTTCGTATGATGCCGTAATGCGAAGGAAAGGAAAGGCTCTAGCTTCCACTGGTGCTAGGCCAAGAAAAGTTGCCTCTCAGACAAGGATGAAGAAGAGCTCATCAGTTGCAGATTTAGAGGTCTGGCATGGCGAAGCGAGAGAAAGAAGGCACAGTGATGGAAATAAAAATCAATATAACTTAGTTGATGAAAATGGACGTCGTAAAAGAATAAATGCAAAACAAAATCAAATTCCTGAGGAGAGTGTAAAATATTCTCACAAGCTAAAAGCTGTTCAGTTCCCTACTGTCTTCACCAGTGGGAAATGGTATAATGAAACGGTTAAAAATGGTTTTCCTTATAATTCAGAGAACTTAAAATTTTACAAAACAGTTGAGTCGGGTATTGATGTCGGAGATAAACTAGTGACATGTGCCACAAGTGATTCAGATTTAGAGGATGAAGAAAAGACTGTCCTATGTACTCCTGTTGAGGAAGATTTGGGCCTAATGAATCCATTCAGTGAACCAGCAGATACAAACGTAGCTGGACCGTCTAAACCGCTAGATACCAATGGACTGCAAAACTCTAGGGAATGCAAGGATTATGCCCTTGATCCTGGTGACTTGATTCATTTTGAAGAACTCAATCCTAACTACGAAGAGGAAGGAGATGAAAGCGACATTTCTGCACTGGAGAGTGTTTTCAGACCAGATACACAACAGTCCAGACACTCCGATCATAACGATCCTTTTACGGAGAGGGAATCATCCGCTGGCGATGATGACCAACCTTTGGTGGTTGAGGGTAAGGCTTCTGGTTGTTGCCAGGACCATGGTCATCCCTATTCCTTTGTGTGTTTAATGTGTAATGTATGGGGCTGCCCTTCTTGTTCAAGTGATGAGCACAACGAGGATGTTTCAGACTCGTGTTTTGTAGTTCATGCCCAGGAAGGTGTCAAGGTTCTTAAAGTATCTTTCAAGGAAAATGCAAGAAAATGTGCGAGAAATGCAGCAAGAGTTAAGGAAAGGATAAGCAGGGGATGTGTTCCAGTGAAAATTATACTTGGCCATTATGAAAAGCGAGCTGTTGAAATAAGACAGGAGCTGACAATTGTGGAGAATAATCTGTCAGAGCTAAGGAAGATTCTGGTTATGGAGGAAGATGCTAAAAGAGAAGCGAATAATGTCATTTCCACATTGAAGAATTCCTTGTCAGGAATAAAGGGATCAAGTAATTGTAATGATCTCATAAATGCAATGGACTCCCTAAGTACCTGTAACTGCGTGATAGACAAGTATTCGTGCAGAATTCCTGAAAAGGTCTCCATTATTCCAAATATTCATTTAGGTAAAAAGGAGGTAAGTTCACTATATGATCCATTCATTGTAACATTTCAGTATTAAAATATCATCTCATAGCAAGTAAAATTGTGTTATTCTGAATGCATTAAACATATTGAAACAGCTTGTTTTAGAAGAATCTAATAAAATTAATGTAATATCTTGAAATGCCTTTTTTAAACATGTTTATGACCTTAAGCTATGAGAAGCCAACTATTAACAGTCTATTAACCATTTAGAATTGTTTTCAGACCTTGGAAATATTAATATTTTCTTTATCTGTTTATTAATTTAAATAATTCAGACCTCTAAGATCGTTTGATAAATAAGAAGTCATAAAACATTAAATACCTCACATCTGTTGTTGGTCATAAAAGATTTAGTAGCAGGAAGCATTATCTATAATAGGTACAGTTCTAATAAGGTTATTGCTTCATGATTTTTCATAGAACTTTTATGTCAAACAGGAAATCATAAGCCTTTTACAAGCTGGTGCACCAATTTATGGGATATTTGAGAGGAATGAAAGTAAACAATATGCCCAACTGTCCTTAGAAGATGAAGGAATCCTGGTCCACTGCCTCAGAGAAGATGTGTATCCCAATGAAGGAGTGGCCCTTTTGGTCCATAAGGTAAACAGTATTTGTATTCAGATAATTTTATATGTCCTGGTGGACGGTTCTTGGTTTGCACTAAATGCCATATGGAAATACTTCTCAAAGTAGGGTGAATTTCCTTTTAATATCAAAGCATATCTGTTAGTGAGCTTTTAATTTTCTACTCTGGGATGTGTTTCTGCTTTAGGCTTTGATAGAGGAAACAATTTTGTTATGATTTGTCTACCTGATAACGAAACACATCTGTTTCTTAGAAGCATGAGAATTTGATCATCATATAATTCTGATTCTAGTTTCTGACTCTTGTCAAAATCTTGATTTTGGAAGTAAGCAATAGCATTGCTGTAACCCAAATTAAAATCTCTTATCATAACAAGAGAAAAGAGGTACCCAAAAGTTAAGTCAACTTGCCTTGGTAAGGGCACTTTGCAAATTCAAGCAAGGAACAGTAACCCTCATAATCAGGTAGTACAAAATGTTCAGCTGCATTGCCTTAATATTCTTTTCATGGATACTGTGTCAATGTATGTTTTGATAACATACTTGGAATGTTATTATTTAATATTTTTTTTAAATTACTGTAGGCTATTTATTAATTAATTTTCCTCTTAATCCATAATAGTTCACAATATGTTTGGCAGTAATCTTTAGTATATTCTTTCGAGAATTTGCATAAGAGCAGATGTAGATAATAGTGTATAATTCCTTTGTCCACTACCACTATCTCATTAAGCCTGAAGGCCAACGGCTTTATTTAATCGGAATCACAAAGCTCATATGGTAATTATAATAGATTTTCTACTGTACTATGTAATTAAATTCTCCATAATGCAATGTACCTTCATTTGATGTTCCTAGATAAGGACACATGACGTTAAAAAGCAACAGATTTAGGAGAAAAGTAACTTACTGCATTTAGAGGGTCACAAAATTCAAACCTAGCTTCACTAACCTGATTTACATTTTTATATAAGTTAACATCAGCATCACTTTTGCTTGAGATATATTCTAAATTTTGAGCATAATATGCCATAATCCTCTTTTCACAATGTTCAATTCTTGAAGCAAATTTTGTTGTGAATTTTGGCCTTTGCTATTTTTACTCTGTTTCCTTCGATTCATTATGTTTTCCTTATATGGAAATTTTCATATGCATAGAGATATATAGATAGGAAAAAAACTATGTTTTGGGGAGGGCGGGTTCTCAACACTTCTAAAGATATTAACCTTAATTTGTCTTACAGTTTGAGTCTCTCTCCGCAATGATACCAGACGAATCTCCTACTATTTTCCTAGACATCGGTTGGGCAGGAGAAAGAAGAGGCCGTGTTTTTGTAAATCTCTTTGGAAATACCCCAAGGAGTCACCAGGCCATCTTGCTGTGTTCAGGAGAGAGAGGGCCATCATATATGAACACGAATTTCTATAAATATCAGGAAACATCAAGTGGGTGGCCTTCGAACAAGCGGCATGCCATCCTCTACGGCGGAGACTATGAACATAACGATGGCTCTGGAGGCAAGGCCATTCTAGAAGATATTTTCGACGGGGACGAATACAGCCATCCGGCAAAGGCAGGCTTGATGGTGGGCTGGCCGGCTAGCGAATCGTGGAGAACTGGTTCTTTTGGTTTCTACTTGGTTGCTGATACTCCCAAAACTATTGACACTGCCTTTGGAGTCGTGTCTGAAAAGCTGAGAATCTTGAAGGCAGCAGCCGAACTGGATTCTGTTGCGAATGCTTACGTCAGTGACTGTGGATTTGTCATTCCGTTTTAGGAACTGGAATACGCTTTATTTATGTCCTGTTTAAACTTAACCAGAAAGTCATTGGGATATCACTACAGCAATTGTAATATAATATTCATATTTATTTACGCTTTGAATCAAATTATTTGGCATTGGAAATAGAAAACGAACGAAAGAGATATTGGTTTTTTCATATTCCATGTATGAGTTATTTTGTCCATTTATCCCAGATCGGTTAACTAATAACAGATAACTGGAACTCCATACACACACACACACACACACACACATATATATATATATATATATATTTATATATATATATATATATATATATTATATATATATATATATATATATATATATATATATATATGTATATATATATATATATATATATGTATATATGTATAAATATATATGTATGTATATATATACGTATATATATATATATATATATTATATATATATATATATATATATATATATATATATATATATATATATATATGCAACAACAACAACTGCAGCCATTTCCAGTCCACTGCAAGACAAAGGCTTCAAACATTTCCATTCATGTTTAACGTTTGGCTAGTTTTCATCACCACGCTGGCCAACTGCGGATTGCTGATAGTGGGAGACTTTTACCTGATCACTCACAGCAAATCAACCTATTATCATGGCCCTGACTAGTATAGCTTTGATGATCATGGCGATACACATACCCTTTCACCGTGTTAAAGTAACACAAGTCAGAAAGGGATACTTCAGCTCAATCAAGTGATTATATTTACCCTAAAGCCAACAAATACAAAAAGTTACACTTTGACCTCAGGCCTTAAATATTTTTAAATGACATTAAGAGATTCGGTACATTTCACATAAGTCTTCATATTGTGTGAGATATTTTGCAGTCTACGGATAAGGTTTGGGCATGCTATTCGCACTCCTCAAGAGAGATTAGTTCACCAAACATTTAACTGGGCTCCACCAAGTACAAGAAGAGTTGGAAGAACCAGGCTCACATGGCTGAGGACTATGAAGAGTGAAGCAGGAGATGATGAATGGAGAAGTAATGAATTAAAAACTCAAGATAGAGACGACTTGCAAAATCTAATCGAGGCCCCTATGCATCAATAGGCGTAAGAGGAGATGATGATGATGATGTGTCTTATTCTGGGAAATATAGCATATATTTCTAATTTGTATCGGTTATTAAAGTTTATACTCATAAGTGACTTCTTGAGTATGTTATAAAGTTATGTCCATCAAGCACAGACAAAAAATGAACAATGAGTTCTACCTCGGATAACCTAATATCTTAGGAGATACGGTGCATTGAGAAATACCAGAGTAGTTGGAGGGTTTTGCCAGTGATAGAGGTGTAAGAATACTACCACTCTACGTCCTGTATGTCGTAGAAAGTGACTAAAAGAACAGCTGCAGCCTTGCAGTCTTGCTTTTCAGTAAAAGGCTATGCCCAGTGCCAATAATTGTCTTAACTTCTGCCTCGCAGTTGGACTGTTAAGTCAAAGATTAGGTCCACCGCTAATAACTGTGGTTGATGACTGTACGGGCATGTGATTGTGGGAACCCTCAGCCAAATTATAAATCATGCCTGATGCTATTAGACTCTAAGAGGGTGTATCAGGCAACCGACCCCTTAATGTAAGGATAACAGTGAGAAAGAAGAAAAGAGTAGTTGGAGGTTTGCAGACTCCATCACACTTAAGTTGAACTTCTGATATCTATGCCAATGTATTCTTATTTTTTTGTCTAAACACCGGTTCCTAAATATATGGCAGGCTCCCTACCCTTCTGGCAATACCCCCTGCAACATTTACCTGTGTTCCAAGCTAAAGATGCTGCTATTTTTCCCTGTTGGAACCCTTGGGCTTATAGCATCTTGCTTTTCCAACTAGGATTGTAGCCTCCCTTTCAATAATAATAATAATAATAATAATAATAATAATAATAATAATAAATACTAGCTTTGCTAAATATTACTAGAATCTAATGGACACCTTTGAAAAAGACTAAAGTATATGCTCAATTGGTGAGTTTTTCCTTTGGCTTGAAATTGGATAGTTCTCTAACAGAACTCATAAGACACTTACTGAATAATTATAAATCCCATTAACTTTCTTTCTTGAAAAGTGCCCTCTTTAATTTTGAGCTTCTAACAACTTTCATACAAAAATTATTATTATTATTATTATTATTATTATTATTATAGGTAGTAGTAGTAGTAGTAGTAGTAGTAGTAGTAGTAGTAGTAGTAGTAGTAGTAGTAGTAGTAGCTAAGCTTCAACCTTAGTTGGAAAAGCAAGAAGCTATAGTAGCTAAGCTATGACCCTAATTTGAAAAGCAAGATGCTATAAGCCCAAGGGCTCCAACAGGGAAAAATAGCCTAGTGAGGAAAGGAAATGAGAAAATAAATAAACGACATAAGTAATGAAAAAATAAATCATGATAATTTCTTGACACAGTTTTTTTTATACTGAGACATATCATTTGGAAATGTATATTCTCAAAGAACTGGGATTAAATTTAGACGTGGGTGATTAAAAACTATACATAAAGACCTGTATTCTACAATATTTATGCCAAGTCCACTAGCAATGTTACCTGTTTTACAAAAGAGTTGAATACTAAGAAACTGGGACATACCTGTGATCCAACCAATTTTCAGTCCGATGCATTAGCTTTCTCCTGGACCTCATCTTCATTTTTGAATCTACATTATTTCAACCTGTGAAAAAATTATTACACCATTAAGAAAATTATAAATACCTAGTGGTCATAACAACAACAACAACAACAACAACAACAAATGCAGCCATTTCTAGTCCACTACAGGACAAAGCCCTCAGACATGTCAATTTATGGTTGAATGGTTGGAGAATGGGGACAAGCCAATCTAGTATGGATGGCCCTGAGGTATCCTCACTCAGAAAGGGGATTATATATATATATATATATATATATATATATATATATATATATGTATATATATGTATATATATACATATATATATAAATATATATATATATATATATATATATGTATATATATATAATCCCCTTATCCCAATTTTGAAAGGGGATTATATACTTATATATATATATATATATATATATATATATATATATATATATATATATATATATATATATAATCCCCTTATCCCAACTCAGAAAGGGGATATACTTATATATATATATATATATATATATATATATATATATATATATATATATATATATACATATATATATATATACATACATATATAGAATATATCCACATGTATATATATATATATATATATATATATATATATATATATATATATATATATATAAGTATATCCCCTTTCTGAGTTGGGATAAGGGGATTATATATATATATATATATATATATATATATATATATATATATATATATATTGAATGCTTAAGAACTGGACTCAGCTATGAAAATTTCCACCCTCGATAAACAATTTAAGTATTTAAGTAACCACAACTGCTACATTTTACTTAAGAAAAACTCCCCAATTTAGTCTATAAACAAACAAAGATTCATCACCTCACAACCACGAAGCGTAAAAACAAAAGAAACTCATCTATTTATAACTATTTAAACGTCAATATGAAGGTTTGATATACTCCGTAGGTGTTTAAACACTGTCAATGTGTTTGGGATAAGACGAACGTGTACTTATAACGCTGAGAGCTGAGGATTCTTGCTTGCAATGTGTTTATGCTTTCAAGGCCAAGCTGAGTTTGTGGCGTCATGGTTGGTTTCAAGGACATGAGTCTGAATAGAACTAGATTTGGAAATAGATCTATGGCACATGGGGTTGAACATGTCTTGTGGGTGTATAATATATATATATATATATATATATATATATATATATATATATATATATATATATATATATATATATACATACATACATATATATATGTATATATAGATATATATATATATATATATATATATATATATATATATATATATATATATATATACATATATATATATGTATGTATATATATATATATATATATATATATATATATATATTTATATATACATACACACACACACACATATATATATATATATATATATGTCAGACAGATGCTTATTTTTGAGTAAGTTTCATATGCAGAAGGTTTGTGTATGTTATTGAAGTCTTTGTTTGTGGGTTTTGTTAGTTAATAAGAAATGGGGAGACAGATGCAGTTAGTAGTAATTGTAAAGATATAGAAAGAGTTGTGGAGAGACAGGAGAGTGAACGAGAGTTAGGTAGGATGTTTTCAACTAATTTCGCTGACTCCAGGGTTCTTTCCCGTAAACAACCCCCCAAACGACAGGATCCGTTCTTGAATGTCGAACGGAACATAGACGAATGAAGGCCGATTCACACGACCCGTTTTCTTTCCGTCAGGCTGGGTGGTGGCTAACCGCCGTCGAAATGTTGTACATTCACACGAGGCGTTCCGTATCCGTTTAACAGCGGGCGGTTTTCATCGTTTACTTAGACTCTGTCACGTGAGGACCGAGTAAATTACGATAATTTTGACACTTTAAGATGTTGGTTGATAACTGTGTTGATAAAATAAGTTATGCAACTTCATAATGCTTTATGCACTATGCCAAGAATATTAAAATTGCGATAAATTACCTGTTTTATTTAATGCCTCTCCAGTCATTTTCCATATCTTTTATTTATGTAAATTATTTCTATACATCTTGTTTGCCATGTCAAACATCTCCTCATACCCTTGAAAAAGTTCAATTAACCTCTAATACATGGTGTCAACAACAAACTAACTAATTTCTATGACTCTATACTATGAGGAAAAGTCGGGGTTGTAGGCCACGAAACGAACGGGTACAATACAGGTCCTCGTTCACACAAAACATCATCCACCCGCTGGTTGGGACGGGTGGCTAACGTCCGTCAAACCGGTTGGGGTTTCTTGGGAAGAAAGCCGAGCCGCCTCGGAAGGGCGACGTCCGAGGGCCACCGTCTGCCTGACGGGTCGTGTGAACAGTTGCATTTGAATACACGTAAGAAACCTAGACGCCGCTTAACCAACGGCGAGCCTGTCGGAAAGAAAACGGGTCGTGTGAATCGGCCTTGAGACGTGGAAGCCGGGAAAAAGTCACGTGATTAAGGATAGCTTGACACGCCCAGGACGACCATATATAAGCAACGAGGAGACGGCATCTCGCTCTCTTCCTAGTAGTCACTCTGTATAATAGGTCTAACGACCTACTTAACCTGCCGGGTCTCCTTGACGAACAACACGTGGCGGCTGCCTATACCAAATTGAGGGACGGCGATTACGTAGAATACTAAAGCAGCCGAGAAATTACAGGGGAACAATTACCCCTGAGAACGAAGGACGACGAACAAAGTTACTACGCCCGCACCTGAGTGTCAGTGAGTGCGTTTGGCGAGACGTCCCAGAGCGACCAAGGCGTGTCTAGAACTTCGCGCCAGCCTTCCCAACACCTGACGAAGGCTCATACTTCAGCGATGACAGTAGGTCTTTGATTGACGTTAGGCCTAACTAAACCAGGATTCACCAAATTCTCCAGCCAGTGTCAAGACGTCTGAGTTCATCACTAAGTGTTAATGTAGAAACCACGCTTTTGTTTTTGACTGCTTGTAAGTGCCTGTTCAAACCCCTTTTTATGTCTAGTAAAGAAAGAAACCAGCATTCGTATCCCTCACCCACGTAACTTTGCTTATGTAAACTCCTGAGAGAAATTCAATTAATATTAAACTAAAGGAAGAGGTAAGATACTAGACTAATTAAGAAGTTATTGTAAGAAAATCAAGAATTATCATCACAAATGGTGGCATCGTTAAGGGATACTGTGCCGTGTTGTATTAAGTTTGAACTAATACTGGCTTTATTTCAGGAAAGTGCTGAAACCCCCTTTTAAGTGTCGAAGAAAGACAAAACATAATCTCAAGAAAAACAGAGGGAAACCAAAGGAGTCGTGAACCAATGGATATGTGAGTAGTTTGCATGTTTTCGTTCACTCTCTTGTTTTGTATAAATACTGTCTCTCTATAGAATAGGAAGTTAGGGCATTTGTCTCTCGTAAGAAAATTTTGGTGTTTTAATTTTTCCTTTTTTTTTTTTTGTGTGATATGAGTCTTGACAATATTTTCCAAAGACTTACACAATATCAATACGACTTGAGATTAACTGCAGACAGACGGTCGCGAAGTGCTAGTGTAGGAAGACGTCAAAATCTGACTAGAAACCGAAGTTCGAGTCCGGTAAGAGCAAATATTGCCGATATGAATTCCGCTGGGCTGATCACACAAACCACACAGTTTTGTGGAAATGTAAGTAGGGATAATCCCGACAAACAAAGGTTAGAGAAATACAGTGTAGATAAGTGGTTAGCGGACACAGAGAATAGGATCGCTAGTTTTAAAATAACTGACGATGTTGCAAAAATTAAACAGGCAATGTTGTTAGTCAACGTAGACGTAGGGGATGCTCACCCTACATTAAACGGTAAGGCCTTTGAAAAAATTACCACTTTCAACGAGTTCAAGGAGGAATGCAGACTATTGTGGCGATCGGCCAAGGAGACCGATCGGTTGTTGAACTTGTATAGGTTTAACTCGGCTAAATTTGAAGGTGATTCCATGCCTAGTTTGTATACCCAGGTTCTGAATCATTTAGGAGTAGTTAAGGAAGACATTTTGTCATTACCCACAATCACGGTAGGAGACAGAATGCAGTTTAGTGAGGATAATAACCAACTGGTGGATTTAGATGCAATTTTGACTTATATGGCCTACGGTACATTGTATGCAGCCTTTGGTGAAAGGGAAAGGAAGGCTTTCAAGGACCTAAAGTTAGATCCTGCCCAGAAGCTCACAAAAACGTTGAGCCAAATCCAGGAAATCATCCAGAAAAACGAGACCCAAATTGAAGAGGTCACTTTGTCGGCAAATACCAAGCAAAGAAGGTATCAGAATTACAGGGAAGATAAAAATAACGAGACCGGTAGGAATAAATATTACCATAAAAATTATCAAAATAACCCGCCCCCTTACAAGTCAAATGAACCAAACAGAGGAAATTATAATGAAACATATAAATCTAGAGGGAATTATCATCATAAGGGAGCTAGACCAAAGAATAGGTATTGCCAGTATTGTCAAAGAGGAGGTCACACAGACCAAGAATGTTGGTACCAAGGTAAGAAACATAATAAACCCTCCGAAAATACTCCTCAGGTACAGGCAAGGGATAACTCAAACCCTACTAATTACTCCGAAGAAAAACAAGGTAACAGAAAGTGACTAGAAGAGCAGGATAGGAGTCCAGGAAATAGGGAAACCAAAGAATGGAAGGATGTTGCAGGTAGCGGAGGTACATCCACGTTGCCAGCAACATATTTATCCTTCCGACAGCAATCATTACCCAAGACAAATATCAAGATAGAAGGTAAAGAATGTCTTAGTTTGTTAGATTCAGGAAGTACTGTAAATCTCATAGGGCTCCATACCTTAACTGATTATTTAAATATACCTATTTCTGCAATTAGGAGTGAGGATACATTAATTCAGGGGATAACTGGCAATCAGCTTAACAATGTAGGAGCCATAGATTTAAACATTGAATTGCTAGAGAAGAAGTGTCAAGTGCCATTTTTGGTTTTGCAAGAAGTAGCATTTCCCGCTCGAGCTTTGATTTCTTTTGCAACAATGCAAGATTTTGGCATAGTTTTTGATTGTCAAGACAGAAGATTAGTTCTAAAGGGAAATAATCAGGAAGTCTGTTTCCAACTTGTTGATGACAAGTCCACTACAAATTTGGCCAATTTGCAGGGGACCGCTTCGATAGTTGAAACACACTCCGGTTCAGAAAGAGAAAGGGAAATCAAAGTAAAATCAGAAGAAAGGGAGAAAGAAGAGAATTTAGCAATTGCACCCAGAAAGGGAGAAATTACTTCTTGTAAAGGCAGCACACATACTAAGGAGGAAAATGTCGACAGAGAATCTGAGAGAATAGATAAAAGGGAATTCCAAGAAGTTTTGCTGCTAGGCACATTGAATTCACAAGAATTAAGACACTTAAGAGAAACAGAATCTCAAAAAGGAGGAGATGAAGATTCATGTTTTTGTACTCAAGTACAAACTGGGGAAATAAGTCTGATCAGCACAGCAGATGCAAACAAAATAAGATTTAGGCTAGCTAGAGATGTAGTACTACTGCCCAATACTCTTACTAGAGTATATTTGATAACCCGCCTACACACAAATAATGATGTAATCTTGACCCCAGAAGGATTACCAGAATATGTCAGAATGGATAACTCATTAGTTCAGATGGAGGGATTAGCCTGTACTACTTGTGTCATGAATTATTCTGATAAAAGACTCCATTTGTTAGCGGGTACAGAATTTTGTACAGGAATAGAAGTTACACACAAAATGATTCCGTTAGAGGAGGAAGCATTCTTTGCCATAGGAAACATTGATGCAGGAATAGATAGGGAGATAGATAACACCGATTTTCCTGAGTACCGAAAAAGGTTAATAGAAACCTTAAATAAATATAGGCAGGGCATAGCAATTACAGGTGATAGGTTAGGTAGGACTGAGGTGTTAAGACATAAGATAATCCTAGATGATGGAGCCAAACCCTTTTTCATACCTAATTATAAATTACCTATCAGCCAACGTCCAATAGTAGATAAAATGATAGAAGAAATGAAAGAAGAAGGAGTGGTCATACCCTCTAAATCACCTTATGATTCTCCCATGTTGTTGATTCCAAAGAAAGATGGAAGTTACAGATTAGTGATTGATTATCGCAAGTTGAATGCGAACACAGTTCCTGATAGGATGCCCATGCCTGTAATAAACGATGTTTTGGCTCAGTTAGGAGGAGCAAAGATCTTCTCATCCTTAGATCTACTAAGTGGATATTGGCAAGTACCTTTAGACGAAGAATCAAAGCCATTAACTGCCTTCAGCACACATAAAGAACACTTAGAATTTCAGGTAATGCCATTTGGCTTAACATCAGCTCCATTGACTTTTGTAAGGTTAATGTTACAGATCTTAGGAGACATAGAGAATGTGTCAGTCTATTTAGATGATGTCATTATATTTAGCAAAGATATAGAGAGCCATTTCGGAACCATAGAAATCGTTTTAGAACGACTAAGACTGGCAGGATTAAAGATAAAGGTTAAGAAATGTCAATTCTTGAGGAAATCATTAGAATATTTAGGACATGTGATCAGTGCTGATGGATTGCGCATGCAAGAAGGAAAAATAAAGGCGATTGTGGAATATCCTGCTCCACAAAACTTGAAAGGTGTAAGAAGATTTTTAGGGATGATAGGATACTATAGACCATTTGTCAAAAATTTTGCTACTATAGCTAAACCATTGACAGAATTAACTAAGAAGGATGTAGAGTTTGAATGGAAAGCAGAGCAAGAGGAGGCTTTTCAAAAGTTGAAGGAGAAATTAATCCAAGATCCTATCTTAGTGTATCCAGACTTTAGCAAGCAATTTTACTTAGCATGTGATGCTTCAAATACAGGAATAGGAGCAGTTTTGTTACAGAAGGCAAAAACCCGAATGAGGGTAGTATATTATGCAAGTAGAGTCCTGAATGCGGCCGAACGAAATTACAATACCACAGAAAAGGAATGTTTAGCCATTTATTGGGCACTGAGAAAGTTTCGGCACATTTTGTTAGGACACAAAGTAAATGTACTTACTGATCATAAACCCATCTGTGACCTATTTAAGAAAAGAGCTTTCACTAATAACTTAAAGTTTAATCGATGGTTTATTAGTGTGCTAGAGTTTGCTCCAGAATTTAGATACATTCCAGGTAAGTTTAATACTTTAGCAGATGGATTATCTAGAGCACAAGAGGATACTGAAAGAATTATCACAACTAACACTTTTTGTTTCAGCTGTCAGGTCGTAGACTTAGATTTAGAGAGAGTTAAAATAGAACAAGAGAAACAAGAAAGTATCAGGAAAATAATAGGAGATTAGCTACAAGATGAAACCTCTAGGTCAGATTTTGAATTAATAAATGGGATATTATATAAGAAGGCTAAGGATAGGAGTGCTTGCTCTAGACTATATGTGCCTGACACCCTGACTAAAGAAGTATTAACTCTAACCCATACCCACAAGTTGGCAGGACATCCAGGAATCAAAAAGACTCTGAGAACAATAAATAGAAATTATTTTTGGCCTAAGTGCAGCGAAGAAGCAAAGCAATTTGTAAATGAATGTCAAACTTGTAATAGGCATAAAGGTCATGTAAATGTCAGAGCTCCTTTAGAAAAATATCCTAGTAATTTAAACCCTTTTGAGGTAGTTCAGATGGATCATATAGGACCCTTTCCAAAAACTTTGAGAGGAAATAAATATATACTGGTATTCATTGATTATTTGACTCGGTATTTAGAAATTGTCCCAGTCAGAGATAGAACTGCAGTTTCTGTTGCAGAAGCTTTAAAGACCAGAATACTCACAAGACATTCGTGTCCGGAGGTACTTTTGTCGGACAATGCACCCGAATTCACCAGTGAGGTAATGAAAAAGCTTTGCGAATTTTTTGAGATAAAGAAATGCGAGATAACCCCTTATAAGCCGAGTTCAAATGGGACAGTGGAAAGGGCCAATAAGAAGATACTGGATGTACTGCGAACTATCATTAGTCCAACTACAGAAGATTGGGACCTAGCGCTAGAGGACGTTCAGTTTACTTTGAATAACACAGTAAATGAGACAGTAGGAGAAACCCCACACTTTTTGCTTTATGGTTATCAGAAAAGACTGCCAAACTCATTGTTAGATGACGCAAAACCTCCTAGGCACACATATGATTACCAGGACTATATAGCTTGGAAACTGCAAAGAACCTTTCAAATAATAAGACAAACCAGACAATCTTTAGAGAAGGGCCAACAGGTAAATAAGAAATACTATGACACAACTAGTTCCATGACTGACCTGAAGATAGGCTCACAAGTATATATAAAGGTACATGTAAAGGAAGGACCAAATGAAAAGGTATCTCCCAAATTTGAAGGTCCTTATAGAGTGTTAGAAAGGGAAAGGAATAATAAATTTAAGCTGATACATGAACAGAATTTAGATGTAAGGTATGCCCATTGGAATCATATAAAGGTTGTAAAAACTAATCCATGGTCCTCTCAACTTCTACAGGAAGTGGTGGAAAAACTTCCTTCTGATCCTACCCCTGGTGGTCGGTATCACTTGCGAAATAGACATTAAAAGTGGGGCCTTGATACAAAATCATGGAAAAGGTGAACTGTTAACAGATTTTGCTGTTGTAAAAATTAATGTCAATTCAATATTAGAAAGGGAAGAACATTTGAACCAGTTAGATAAAGAACTACGGAAGTGCATACTAACCCATAGTGATTCTGCCTTTGTAGAAGTATTAAGAAATTTACAGGGTAAAATTGAAGACATTGTCAGGCCTCAAAGAAACAAGAGATCTTTATTACCTTTTGTAGGTAGTGCATTTAGTGCTTTGTTTGGAGTGGCTACAGAAAACGATGTTAGAGGTTTGACTGATCGTGTAGAACTAATCGAGAAATGGGCTAATCAGAAGGGTAATCTTATAAGTACTCTAATAGAAAATAATAATAAGAATGTAGAGAACATAAAGAAGATGGTGGAATTTATTAATCAAGTTAACGTGAATGTTTCTAATAAAATAGATGACATAGAACAAGTGTTTAGGTTGATTCATGAAGTAGAAATCGAGATTGGTGATCACAAGGAATCTGTGAACGGACTAATAAATGCACAAAAGGGAATACTTAGCCCTGCTATCATTTCTCTAAAAACTTTGAAAGAAATTATCGATTGGTGTATGGTAAATAGCCATTCCAAGCCTTTGCTAGAAGATATATTTTGGTATTACACAATGTCAACTGTGAAAGTAACAAAAGGGTATTGTTGGTATTGATCCCCTTCAAGGGTATGAAATTGTTTGACCTGTATACAATACATCCTTTCCCAGTTAAGATAGGAAATGCAACAATAATTTGGAACCATCCGAAGGTTCGTCTAGCATTGGATAAGAACAAGTTGTTGATGATTATTTTAGAAGAAGGTGATTTAGAACAGTGTGTGTTGATAAGTGAAAGTCAGTCCATGTGAAATTTTGTGCAAATTAAACAACCTATGAGCAATTTTCCGTGTATCCAAGGTATTTTCTTTGAGAATTATGAGTTGATGAGAGAGTGTAAATTTGAAACTTTTGCTTTGCCATACAGGGCATTACATTTAGGTAATGAAATTTTTGTTTATGTGCAAAGTACTAAAAATGCAGAAGTTACTTGTGATGGGAAGACTCAAACATTTCAGTTAGGAAACTTGAAGTCATTTGCAGATTCTTGCTCAGTAGTGATAAATGATTATCTCTTTTATGTACCAAGTGTGTTTTTGCATTATGAATTAAATCAATCTTCCATTGCAAAGAGTTACGAGAACAAGATTAATCATTTTCAGCTAGACAAATTAACAGTGGTAGAAAATGTGGCAATGCCACTTGATAATGATTATGTTCTGTTTTACAAGCAAGATGTTGCACCATTTCTGACTATGTGTAATGTGTTTTTGATTGTACTTATTACTGTGGTAACATATAATGTTGTGAAGTATTTGGTTTTCAGAAAATTGGAAAGGATTAATGAGTTGCTACTAGTTATTACTGGGAAACCTAAAGAATAGGTTTGTTGTTTTGTTGTATGTGAGGATTCTATAAGAATCCTAGTAGCTGGCCGAGTGGTGTCAGACAGATGCTTATTTTTGAGTAAGTTTCATATGCAGAAGGTTTGTGTATGTTATTGATGTCTTTGTTTGTGGGTTTTGTTAGTTAATAAGAAATGGGGAGACAGATGCAGTTAGTAGTAATTGTAAAGATATAGAAAGAGTTGTGGAGAGACAGGAGAGTGAACGAGAGTTAGGTAGGATGTTTTCAACTAATTTCGCTGACTCCAGGGTTCTTTCCTGTAAACAACCCCCCAAACGACAGGATCCGTTCTTGAATGTCAAACGGAACATAGACGAATGAGACGTGGAAGCCGGGAAAAAGTCACGTGATTAAGGATAGCTTGACACGCCCAGGACGACCATATATAAGCAACGAGAAGACGGCATCTCGCTCTCTTCCTAGTAGTCACTCTGTATAATAGGTCTAACGACCTACTTAACCTGCCGGGTCTCCTTGACGAACAACACGTGGCGGCTGCCTATACCAAATTGAGGGACGGCGATTACGTAGAATACTAAAGCAGCCGAGAAATTACAGGGGAACAATTACCCCTGAGAACGAAGGACGACGAACACAGTTACTACGCCCGCACCTGAGTGTCAGTGAGTGCGTTTGGCGAGACG